>NC_058384.1:38297600-38597600 GCF_018350175.1 Felis catus | reverse complement strand
ATTTACATAGAAGATTTTAGTGGCCTTCTCTTCTTTTGTTAAAATGTAAAAGTTTTTTAATGAAAAAAAAACAAGGCAACTATTAAATATCCATAAGGAACTTCTTTCTATTAAACTCAAGGAAAACAATCCAGCTTTGAGTTAGAAAGTATGTCTTTATGTTGAAATACTTTTAACCATTTTTAAAGTTAAAATTCCTTGAAATGTATCAAAAAGTGCATTCTTACAAAGAAGGAGAATTATAAAGTAATTAAAACAGTGGAAATGCAATAACTTTTAAATTTGTTCTCTGAAATCCAAAAATACATGTACTTTAAACACCTTTGAATTTTTAGCAGGTTTACAGTAAAACAGAATGGTTGCCTTCAAGAAATGAAAAAAATTGGGAGATAAATAAAAACAAATAGCTGTTATATCCTGTCTAAAGCAAAAAAAAAAAAAAACACCTCCCTCTATATTACAGTGTTATGGTACTATTAGTAAACTCTTTTAAAATGTGGATCAAAGACAGTAAGGTTGTGAAATTAGTTAATATATTTTATGCTATTCATATTTTTATGTATAAGAAACTTGTCTACCAGAGTGCAAGCACCAGTGGAGGAAAGATATCTTGAGCAGGGTGGATAACAGATGTTGATGGTGATCAGTGATAGATGAGTTTCAGGTCACTGAGGCATAGCCCGGAAACTTCAGGGTGGCCTCTTTGATGCAATCCCAAGGGAGAAGGGGGAAAGGGAAAGGTGAGGTCCCTCACTCAACCCATGCAGTGTTGATTGGCCAATAAGGGAACCATGTAATCCAATATATCTTTAAGAAAACCTCTGAGTAACTTTAGATGTGATTAAAAGAGAGATCTTCATATTAAGGGAGATAAATGAGGCAAATCCTATTTACTTGGATGATCATTTCTTATTACGCATTTATTTAGCTCCTCCACACATCTGCTTGAAACATTCTACAACTCTATTCTAGTGCCTACAGGGAAAAGAGAATGGGAAATTAAAATTCTTGCTGTGTGTCTAAAAAATTCCATACAGTTTTAAAAGTGACAAAATCAGCGGCTCAGTGGATTGTTTTGTCTGTGTCAAGGACCTCAAAGTGTTGTCTGTCCACAGGTGGTCATAGGCTGGTGAAGCCCATGGGAAAGAAGTATGGCTAGGCAGTCCTAGTGGTTGCAAAGATAAGGCATTGAATGCATGAATACTCATGTAGTCAGAATCCATTTCCTGGCCAGAGAAGAGAAGATTCTGGAATTGTACATTCTGCAGGGACTAGGGTGGGTCTGTGTCTCTTGACCCTTTATATCCTTCCTTTGTTCCTTTAAAATTCCTCCCATTGATATATCAAGGTGAAGGGGGAGACTGTAAGGAATTAAGAAAATATTATTTAGGGGCACCTGGGTGACTCAGTTGGTTTATGTGTCGAACTCTTGACTTTGGCTCAGGTCATGGTCTGATTGTTCATGAGATCGAGTCCCATGTCTGACTCTGTGCTGTTAGTGCAGAGCCTGCTTGGGATTCTCTCTCTCCCTCTCTGCCTCTCCCCTGCTTATGCATGCTCTATGTCTGTCAAAATAAATTTAAAAACTTAAAAAAATACTAAAACAGACAATATTATTTATAGGCCATTTTATTTCAATACATAATTTCTAGGCTCAAAAGAGAAATAGAGAAAGAAGAGGGAAAACCACTGGCTTATGTGACTCCAGAAAAGTTATGTTATTGCCATTTTTAAAAATAGAAAATGAGGACTGTCCATAGGTAACTTGAGAGTCACGTAGAAAAATAAGATCGTCAGTCCTCATTTTGTATTTTTAAAAATTTTCAATAGTAATTGTTAAGAGCTTCTACTAAGTCCCATTTTATGTCTGAAAGTAAATCCTGTTTGTGGAGGCTGGTTTCTAGAATTCTTAATCAGTTTTTATCACTAATGAGATACGTGTTTTTTGGAAAGTCTTTTTTTTACTCCAACATTTACTTTCTTCATTTTCAAAATTAGGTGGTGTACTAAATAATTTCTAAGGTCTCTTCGACCTCTTGACAGTCTCTTGATATAATAACTTTTGGCTAAATTGAATTTTCTTCCTTTTCCTTGTTGGTCTCATCAATGTGCAAAGAAAGAGATTTTAGTATCTAGTGGATAGTGAAACAAGACGTTTGAAGACAAAACAAGTCACAAAACTGGAAACTCCTGAATAACTGAGATTGTCTACATACGGTTGCTTCAGTTGTTTTGAATAACTTGATCTGTCAATGAGTTAATAGCTTTCTAATTCATTAGGGGAGGAGGTTGGGAAATAAAGCCCCTGATATTTAACTAAGTTGATCAGTCATGGTGCTGGTTGGATGTCTGATGAGACCTTAAGGAACATGATTTCAATTAATGCCACATTCCGTTTTTATTTATAAATCTCTGTCTGGAAATGGCTCCCAGGCTAGAGGCTATCAAACACATTCTCTGTTGGGAGCAAGGAGGAGTTTCCCTACATTTTCCCTCTTGACGGTACCTCTCTAAGGCTTAACCTCAGCCAGTCAAAACACCGATCGATGTCACTGTGACAGATATTTTTTCTACCGTTATAGTGTCTGTAAATCAAACGCCATCAGGGTATAACGGAAGATATCATGACACTACATCATCCTTTGCAATTCCACCAGTGTCAAAGAACAATAAGCATTACTTTAAAGGAAAATATTTTTTGAAAATAAATTGAGGCAATATTTCAAAAAGTTGAATTTTGTAGTGCAAAATATGTTTGGAAATATAGTTCCTGGTTCGTTGCTGGAATGCATGTCCTTTTCTTTTTTTGGTTGTTATTGAGTGTGGGAAAGAAGGGATAGTACCCAAGTAACAAAATGAAGGTGCTGTGGGGAAGACAAAGAAGAAAAAAAGATGTTTCTTCCCTGTTTACCACTTAGTAGGAGAAATAGGGTGTGAGGCTGAATAATTCTACTATAAGACAAAAAGTGATATGATAGGAGACTCAAAGCTGTCTGAACTGGCCTACAGAAGAGAGACAATGGAGGAAGCTGGATTGGCAGAGAAGAGCAGGAAGGAAGGACTCCTTCCTCCCTGGGATGAAGAGGACATTGGATGGTAATTGTTGCTTGTAAACAGAGTTTTAATAGAAAAGACTCTTGAAAAGAGTGTGAATGACCAGGAAGGCCTCAAGAGGAAGCAGGGAGTCCCATTCATCTGCCCCAGATAGGAACGTGAAGTGAGCTGTTCTGAGTCCACGGCGGGCGATGACTTGCATTTAGGGCAGAAGGAGTCTGCAGGGACAGGTGCGGTCAGCTGCAAGCAGGTGTTCTGCACTGCTGTTCTGTCACAAGCGAAAGATAAAGGGTTGTGGTAATGAGATGGCAGTGGGTTCTCCTGGGGGGTAAGGGAGACGAGAAGCTCCCTGTTTGTTCTGGTTTCACCTCAGGGCCCACAGGGCACAGTGTATTGCTTGAGCTCTGGTTCTGGAGCCTGTTTGTCTGGGTTCAAGCTTCAGCTCCTCCATTTACTAATCATGTGACCTTTGAGCACATTTTATAAGGACTCTGTGCCTCAGTTTTACCATCTCTAAAATGGGCATAATAACTTGTACCTACCTCATAAGGTTGCTGTGGAGACTAAGCAAGTTAATGCTTGCAAAGCATTCAGAACGGTGCCTGGCACAAAGTACAAGCCATGGCACTAACTGTGAGGTCTTACCGTGTGCATCCTGCATTTGGCTGAATTTTGCTAAGACTTCCCTGAGCCACCTTGCTTCAATTATCAGCAGCTGAAGAGAGGTGTGGATAACAAAACTTGAACTCCACATTCATGAGGTATTTGAGTAACTGCTCAAAATACTTTGATGTTCACAGAAAAACATTTTGCCTGGGGTCATTACTAATGTTGGGACAATGAAATCTCTAGGGCACATCCAGGAAAACCCCCTCTGTGGACTACAGAAGGATCTAGGATCATTTAAATATGCCCGATTGTAAGGAAGTACAGAGCCTTATATTAAAAAAGAAGAAGAACCTATTAGAATTTGAGAGAAAGCTGATTACAGATGAATGCAGAGAAGAGAATGTTAAGAAGATTAAGGATGCCATGCCCAAGCCCCCTTTTCCACAGGGATATTCTAATGCGGACACCATCCCAATCAGTACTACCCAAAGGCGATCCTTACCTCTCTGTGCCTCTCCTACTAAAGAGTGAACTCGGGCTTTGGCCAAAGGTAACAATAAATATTAAAACCTTTATTATCAATGTTTGATAGCAGCATGAAACATTTATATTTATGTATTATTTCATTTGCTGTAAAGATGCAGGTGGTTTTAAAGATGCTATTGCTAGGTCGTTTTTAAAAGAAGATCTAATTATCTTCCTACCCATTTCCCTTTGTTAGAGCTGAGCAGAGTGCATTAAACAAAGAAAATCTGTGCTGGAAGTAGGGCTGGGATAATGCTGGCTTACAGCTAAATCATTTGTTCTGAATCAAGGTCGACAGTATAAAGGCTGTTGTGTTTTGCTTCTTTCTTAATTTTCTATTTAACTTCCTTCACAATCTTTCTGTGATTTAGAAGCAAATGCGTGCAGACATTTTGGCAATTACAAAAGCCATTTTCAAATGATAGAAAGTGTTAACACGAGCTAAGACATTAAGAATTCCTTCGGCGTGGATGTGGTGAGACCTTGTTCCTCATGTAGATGTCTTTGTGTAATATAAAAATGAAGGGAAACTGGAGCCTTCCATCTGCCACACTTGTCTGTATGGACATAATTACGCCACTCATTTAACGTATTTTGTTATGATAAATGTTGGACATACATGAATATTTTTAAAATTTGTGCTGCAATGGGATTAGGAAAAAGAATCCCACTTGTATTTGTAATCCTAAATCCGTAACTGGTCCAAAGAGGTAGTCAGACCTTAGAAACAACATTGGTTTTGGATTATAGCACAGCTGGACTTGAATTCCCACTCTACCACTCACCACCTGGATGATCTAGGGCATGATATTTTTTCTGAGACCTAGTTCCCCTGTCCTGAGATTAGAGATAATGACATCTACCTTACTGGGCATTTGTGACAGTGAACTAAGATAACATTTATAGAGGTTCTTAGCAGGATGTTTGGCACAGAGCAATCGGCTTATTAAATGGTAGTTGTTTTGCCAGTACTGGTGATTCTCCTTTTCCTTCTTAGGTTTAGAGGTGAAAATAGTTAATCATGGTTTTTTCTCTATATGTAGTTATTTTGTCAGGTTACTTAAAAATTGCATTTTTGGTATGTTAAAGGATATCTAGCTTCTTAAAAGTGTTCAGCTGTTTCTAAAAAGTTAAGAATTTAGTCTCCTCAAAATCCTACTTTCTTTTTTGAAGATGTGGCTTTGCAGATCTACATGCAAATGACAGTTTCAGGATATAGGGTGTGTGTGTGCCTGTGTGTGCGTGTGTGTGTGTGTGTGTGTGTGGTAGGTAGTGTATGATTTCTAGCCAACTCTTCGTATATATGGTTAAATATATTTATTCCTACCTGGCTATACTTTAGTTAAAGTGACTGTGCGCAAATTTTAGATATTGGTTCTAATCTGCTTAATAATCTCTCCCACTGGGTGTCTGGAGGTCTGACACAATGTAAACCATACACTTAATAAATAATTAAGTACGTATCTTTAAAGGAGCTGAAAATAACACCCCTGATAATGACTTCTCAAAGTACAAAGGACCGTTCAACCATCCAGTTGAAACACATGTTAATTAAAAATTGAAAGTCATAAGTAATTGAATATTGATTTAATGTTTCTGCCCTGAAGGGCAAGTTGAGGACTCTGGCAAATTTATATAGGAAGGAAGCCTTCTGCAGACATCCCAGGGGAGGGACATGTTTCTAGGAAGTCCTTGTTGCACTGAATTTTGTTGGTGGTTCTGAAGGCTCCAAGCAGTGATCCTGACCAATGGTGTTTCTTAGATGTTCCACCTTTATGCAGCCTTGGTCTTATCGTTGTATGGAGTGCTCAGTGAGATGGACCAAATGCTTATTTAAGGACCCTAGAAGCCAGCCTGAGGATCCTGGAAGGTTGGGAATGGAATGTTAACAGGATGAGATGGTGAAAAGTTAAACTAGCAGTATTTCTATTACATGGGACAGTTTGTTACTGTGCTCACTGAAGCAGAAAGAAAACAATATAAACAATTTAAAACAGCTTCTTTTGATTGTAAAGGAAGACACATTCATCATTTCAAGTTTGGGAAAATCAAGAAAGACAAAATTACTCCTAATCTAATTATCTGGTAGCACTGTCTGTTAATATCTTGGTGAATTTCCTTCTAGTCTTTTTTTGTTTTCCTTTGCTAATCATTGTTGTACATAATTTTTAGAGAATGAAACATGGAAAGAAATGAGAAGAAAAATAATTGAGACAGATATTTAGTGATTCTTATATTCAACAAAATAATCCCAAGGATATGGAAATTAGTGTTCTATTTGCATAATGCCTTTCATCTCAAACCAAAAAAATGTATCTATCAGTTATTTGTTTTTTCACATGTCTGAACAAGGGACAATATGTTATTATCTGCTTTTTATTTTTATTTTTATTTTTTTGCAACAGGTTTCCCATGAATAGAAACTTCATGTCATGATTTACACCGCAGCATTCAGTATTGCTTTCTGAATCTTTTTTCCCCCTGGAAATAATACCAGATTAAAAGTAATTACAACTTTGAAACAGTTGAACATTAGGGATGAAATATAGAACAAGTATTATCTAGCATCATGAAAATTCAGCTGCTTTTGGTGACTGGATAATTGAGTGTTAATAAAATTTTTCATAGTTTAATACTTATAGAATCTTGAATGTATTTATTAATTACTTGCTTATACAGGCAACTCCATAGAAGAGGGGGATGATATTGAAATAGTATTGTATATTTTATCTTTTATTTTTTTTTTTAATTTTTTTTTTTAAATTTTTTTTTTCAACGTTTATTTATTTTTGGGACAGAGAGAGACAGAGCATGAACGGGGGAGGGGCAGAGAGAGCGGGAGACACAGAATCGGAAACAGGCTCCAGGCTCCGAGCCATCAGCCCAGAGCCCGACGCGGGGCTCGAACTCCCGGACCGCGAGATCGTGACCTGGCTGAAGTCGGACGCTTAACCGACTGCGCCACCCAGGCGCCCCTATTTTATCTTTTATTTATTTTGCTAGATTTTGGATTCTGTGAAAAGGACAACGAATATGTTCTTTTTGATAGATAATAGTGTTGACCTATTGGAGGAAAATCCTCTCTTTTAAATAAAACTGGTGTGGATAAAAATTAAAACTCAGTAAAAGATGGGAAATTAAGTCTTCTGAGTCTTAAGTGAATTTCTTACATGCTTTAGGCTAGTGGGGGATTTTCTAGTCGCTCATAACCTTTCCTGTTAAATTTTTAACAGCCACATCAGTATATTTTACAGGCTTATGTAGAATTTAGAACATATCCTTCTGTGTTCTATTTTGAAGGAGGTGTGCTTTCTCAGCTTAGGGAAACCATGCCTGAGCTTCTGGTTAAACAGATCTTCAGAACTCATAAATTCAGTCCAAACCACAAAAGAGAGCTCATCTTCAGAAGTGAAAATTTTCTAAACCCTTGACATACTAGGAACCAAATGTAGTGTGATTTTCCTGCAAACAAACAAACAAAAAACACCAAAACCAACCAACCAAACAAAAACCACTTCTCACAAATTGAACAGGTTAAAGTATGGAATTGCTAAATGTACTATGATAAAAATACATGGGAAAAAGAAAATCTCTTGAGCTCATGCTTTGATCTCACCTACTTCAGTGCCAGAAGATATGATGAAATAATTGTTCTGATTGAGAATTTTGATGGGCTATACTATAAATTGTTGTTTTATAATAAAAGTAAAATTCAAAGTGATAAATGGTTTTACTTGTAGGATTATTTAGGATCTTGTTTAGGTGTGCTTAACAAAAGCCCCAAATTTCTGAAATTACTTAATTTTTATTTTGTTTTAGCTACAGATGTAAATAGTTGACTCTATAAGAGATTTTTCCTTAATCATGTCTATTTCATTTTAAATTAACAACTAAATAACAGATATTTGTTACTTGTATGTGCAAGGTATTGTGGTATTGTGTAAGTACTACAGAGAACAAAAAGTAAATAGAAGTTATCTATTTGGGGAGCTTAAGGGAATTGCCCAGGGCCATGAGACATTTGAATTGGAAATTATTAGCCACAAAGCAGTTTATGGTAGAATATTTATCAAATAAATTTGAGAAGAACAGTAATTACAAGTAGTTAATAAAATATGGAAATTGTTTATCTCACTACTAAAGTTTTATTATTTGTTTAAAAAATAAATAATTACAGCCAGTATAATATACATCTGTAGGTAGCAAAAACTTTGTGTGTATATGTGTGTGTGTGTGTGTGTGTGCACATTTATATATGTATAGATTTCCCTGCTATCTGAAAGCATAGTGTTCCATGAAACCTATCTAACCTGAAATGGCATAAATCTAAGAAGCAATTACCACTAATTTACATGGGAAAATTTTGAGGGAAAAAGACACTGACTTCAAAATGTTATACCCAGACACATAATTCATGTTCAAGTGTTCCAAATTATATTCTTTTTACTATTTTGAAAAAAAATGCTTACATCTGTCACCAGGTAGATGGAGCAGAATGAAGAGTTCAAGGATGGAGACTTTGTGCTGTAAAAGAAATGGCAGTGAATATCAAAAACATTTAGGTATAGAATTTAGAATAAATTTATGGCATTTGGGAAAAAGTTCAATTCCAATCCAAACACAACTTTAAAATGAAAAGATACAAAATGTAACAGTTATTTTGTGGCAGTAATCTGGGGACTGGAAGAGGTGGAGATGAGTGGGAAGAAACCAGTCCGGTTCTGAGAGCTCATCAAATCTTACGTGAAGACGGCATGGCTGATAGAACAAAGCACAAATCACATGGCATGTTTGGAAAAGAAGTTGGAAGGATACATAGAGAAGCAAAAGTAAATGTTATAGGAATCAAAAATAGATGAGTTAAAATTCAAATTAATAGACAAAATATCTCAGATAAGTTCAAAAACATCCAAGAATATATTACTTATAATTTCCACAAAGGTTTCAATTATTAAATGATGAAAATGAAAAAAATTCATTATAAAAAGAAATAGATGTTAGTGATAACTTTGGATTTATTAAAATGCAACACAAATAGAATAGAATTGGACGAAGAAGGTTAGTACTTGTTCATAAAATATAGGATTCACAAGCACTATACATTTTTAGGTCCACATAAAAGAATAATTAAATATAAGAAACAAAATATCATTGGAGACATTACTTTTCTTAGTTTTGTATAAATCAGGTAGCTAAAACACAAATTGGAAAAAAGAAAATTTGAAAAATATAGTCATCATTGTTGAGTATCCCCTGGGATATTTTACATACATTCTCCTAAATGCTTATTTGGCAAAAAAGGAAGTCAAACCACAATAGCTATTTAGAAAACATGAAAAAATATTTGTCATCATCAGTGGATTTTTTTTGCCACAAAATGATACTCATATGTTAAGAGATTAAATGATTTAAAAATAAAAAGAAATAATGAAAACACATCAACACACATTCAACATAAAATATTAGAACACAAATAATAAAACAAACCTTAGGAAAATAGGAGAAAGCCATAACAAAAGCATAGGTATAATAACAAGTCAGAAACAGGAAAGTAGAGATTTGATAACTTAGTTTAAGGGTTGGTTATTTGCAAAAACATTGAGAAAATTCTGACTTGTATTTAAAAAAAAGGGAAAACAATATTAAATATAAGTATAAATGAGAAAAAGTAATGACTAGCAGATATATTCTTACAAATTATGAAAATATAATCATGGGGGAAAAGGCTTGAATAGATTAATAAACTGAGAGAAATTTAAAATATTATTACTATTTTGAATAAACAAGGTTGTAGGGCTAATGGTTTTTCTAGTGGCTTTTTTTTTTTTCCTCAAAGAACTCTGCTTGGAACATTATGGAAAGTTTACATTTTGAAAGTATAACCATGATATAAAACTTTTCAAAGAGGACACAAAAAAGGAAAATGACAATTCATTTTTCAGATTTTATTTTTGAGTGTAGATACAAACAAAACTTCAAAGTTACACGAGCATAAGAACAACAACTAATTTACAGCAAAGAGAGTTTTTATTTATTATCAGGGAGTCTATTTGTGTGTATTATCAATATGTGAAAAAAATCATCACAAAAGATGCTAAGGTAGTATTAATAACATTCTATATTGATTCTTTATAATGATAAACTATTACCAGAAATATTCTTTAGCTTGATTAAAATATCTGTAACCAACAATGTACTAAATAGAAACATTAGAACTATTTTTACTAAATTTGAGAACAAGGATGGATGGTAATCATTATTACTATTTAACATTATCCTAGAAATTCTAGCTATTTCAGTAAGCATGAAGCAAGGGCACGTGGGTGGCTCAGCTGGTTGAGCTTCTGACTTTGACTCAGATCATGATCTCATGACTCATGAGTTGGAGCCCCATGTTGGGCTCTGTGCTGATAGCTCAGAGCCTGGAGCCTGCTTTGGATTCTGTGTTTCCCTCTTTCTGCCCCTCCCCTGCTTGTGCTGTCTCTCTCTTTCTCAAAAACAAATAAACATTAAAAAATTTTTAAAAGTAAGCATGAAGCAAGAAATTATTAAGAATTACAGGGTATTAAAGAAGAAGAAAAAATATGCATACTTTCAGATTATTTTTATGGTCTCTCCAAACATATCAACTGAAAAAACCATTAGGAAAAACCATTTGGTAAAGTGGCTACTTAGCTCATTATCAAAACTGATAATTTTTCTATAAACTTGTGTAACAAGCTAGAAATATGATGAATAAAATATCTTCCCAGTAGACACAACAATTAAAATACTTAATAAATTTAATAAATGTAGGATGTATATGAAGAGTACAGCTTTCCAGAGGAATATAAAGTAAAAGAAATACATGGGAACATTACCCTTTTCTTGGATAAGAAGACTGAATATTACAAAGATGTTTATTTTTAAATTACTTTTAGATTGATTTCAGCTACATTTCAAATTCCAGTTTTTTTCCTAACTTAGTTAAATGAGTCCAGATTTCAATGAAAGAAAAAAGAATATTTATGAAAATTTGAAAAAAAGGCATGTGAGGAAGAACATTTCCTCCTAAATAATAAAAAGAATGTGGTTTTGGTACAAGAATCACCAGACTGACTAGTAGGTCCAAATAACTCAGAAATAGATCCTAGTATATGAAAGGATTTTGCATATAACACAAGAGATAGTATAAGTTGGTGAAGAAAGGAAAGTTCATTAACAATGCTGAGAGAATTGTTTAAAAATTTGCCATACATAAAGTTACATATCACCTCTTACCTGTAACCAAAGTAAGTTCTCTACATTCTTAGGAGTGATTCTTAGGGGAGATATTTTTAAAAATTAAAATATTAAGATAAATACTGAGTAAAAATGGCTATATTTTACTTAAAAATAAAAATACATCATTCTTGAAAATATAAACTTAAAAGACAAATAAAAAATTAGGAAATCAGGGGCACCTGAGTGGCTCAGTCAGTTAAGCATCTGACTCTTGATTTTGACTCAGGTCATGATGTAATAGTTGTAACATCAGTGCCTGTGTCCAACTATGTGCTGGGCATGGAGCCTGCTTAAAAGTCTCTCTCCTTCTCTCTCTATCTCTCCCCCACTTTGTGCTCACTCTCTCTCTCTCTCTCTTTCTCAAAAAAAAAAACCCCAACAATAAAAATATTAAGAAATCATGTATCACTGGTGCTTGAGAGACCAAGGGCTACTATATTAAACATAAAAAGACTTCATAAAAATGGATTAGCAAAAACACTAGACCCCTGAAATGAGAAGAGAAAATGGGCAAAAGATAAGGTTAGGCAAGACACAGTAGAAAATATTTACCAGAAAGTAAGTTAAGGAAAAATATTCAGCACAAAGAAGTATAAATTTAATCACAAACTTTTCCTACTTATTAGTTTAGGAAATATGAGGGACAAAGTGGTATTTGATGTTAGCAGGCATTTGGAGAAATAAGCTATTATAATGCTGGTGGGAAGTAAGTTGGTATAATCTTCCTGGTAGGAACATGGCATGAAAATAGTTCTGACCTTTTGACTAATTCCCCTGGTAAGTAAGGTATTGTCCTAGAGACATAATCATACATGTATACAAAGATTTATGTGGCCTGATATATAATACCAAGAAAATTGGAGATGAGAGAAAATAATAAATTTTAGAGCATACACAATGGAATATTACTCAGTCATTAATAATTATGTTTCAAACTGTATTTAAACAGATGGAAAAATGCTATAAAGTTCAAGAAAAGGAAGGAAGCTTAAACAGGCATAAAATGATGCTAACTGTGAGTTGGTGTGTATGTCTATGTAAAATTGTGTACACATAAAGAAAAGACTGGTAGAAATAAAGTGTCAACAGTGTATTTTTCATGGTATCATTACTTTCTTTATACTTCCCCCCCCCCTTTTTTTTAAATTTCTACATTATGGAATGGTTCTGTACACCACAATTTCATTTAAATAAATTGTAGGTGCTTATTGTGAATAATGTATAAATACAGAGTTACATGAAGGCAGTAGGGTTATAGGATCTATTATTGCTTTAATTTTCATATGCTATTTTTAAATTTAAGAAAATGGGAATTTGTGGAGAGTTGAAGACAAAGATACTTTAATATTTCTGAATCCTCTAATGAACTTTTTTGATGGAAAACTATCATGAAGATAAAATCCAGATAAAAGCACAGTGAATGCGGCTCCATTTCCTATCATCTTTTTTTTCTTCTGCTTATCTGGGTTTAGGAATGAATTTCAAAAATTTTGACTCATATTTTCCCTAAAAGATCTTTGAAGAAGTAAGTACTCTGCTTTGAAAAACTAAGTTGACATCTACAATTTTGTTTTGCATTAATGAATAAAGTAGAATAGTAGTAATTTCTGATGAATTGCAGACGTTTAAAATTTTAAAGTAAGTTGCTAGATTAATTTCTAAATGTATCCAATGGAATCAGAAAAGCTTAGCCCCATGGTCCTGCTATGTGGCTGATGGACAATGGAATTCTGAAGGCCGTTTCAGGTTATCTGCCAGGTCAGTGGTATTTTCATAATGAGAAGTGGTTATTTGCCTTTTCCCACTGGCTTGGCCTGTATGCAAAAGCATATGGTGGATATAACTGCTGGCACTTTAGCGTGGATCAAGATAGGCACTCAACCCTATGAGTTATTGGTGAGTGTGTATCTCCTTCCCATACAATCATGGTGAAGAAAATGCCAGTTGCACTTAAGAATATTCTTTAATTTTATTAAATCTTGACCCTTGAATATACATCTTTTTGATATTCTGTGTGCCAGTGTGGGAATACACATAGTTATTTCAAGCAAAAGCATTTTGCAATTGTTTTGGTTGATAACTGAACTAGTTACTTTTTTTTTTTTTCTCATGGAACCACATTTTACTTGAAAGAACTGTTGACAGACTATGATTTGTCTTGATTCTTCAGACTTAGATGTTTGTTAGACATTTTTTTTTCCTCAAAAATGAACCAAGTGAGTCTGTTGTGTCAAGAAAAACAGCTGATAGTATTTGTGGTCAGAGATACACGTAAGGCTTTCAGGCAAAACTTAGTTTGGAAAATTTGTATTTGCTGCTGGGAACATGGCAGCCTCCCCAAATGTCAAGACTTTTCTCATGAGACCAGTGGTGATAGCTAATGTGAATTTTTGATATTGCATAATGAAATGTGTCAACACCTGGAAAATCTCTTTAACTCAGTGAATGCATATTTTCTGAATAACCAGTATAGAATGTTCAAAATCATGCACAGGAAAAACATCCATTCAAAGCAGAAGATAGGTCAATGGATTTTAATGTAACAGAACATGAAAACTTTCCTGATATGCTTTCAGATTCACAGTGCAACTAACCTTTAAGGAACTACCACTTGTTGAGTTTTAGTGCATCGTCAAAAAAGGGTATCTACAATGGTAAAAGATTAATTAAAACACTCTTACCTTTTCCAGTTACCTATGTTTGAGAGAATAGATTTTCTTCATATACTTTAACCGAATGGATTATCAGATAGGTTAAATGCAGAAGCAGGTATGAGAATGTGGTTGTCTTCTAAGCCAGATGTTAAAGATACTTGGAAAGGCGCACCTGGGTGGCTCAGTTGGTTAAGCAGCTGACTCCTGATTTCTGCTCAGGTCATGATCTCACAGTTTGTGGGTTCGAGCCCTGCATTGGGCTCTGCTCTGACAGTGTGGAGCCTACTCAGGATTCTTGCTCTCCTTCTGTCTCTGCCCATCTCTCCCTTCTTAAAAAAAATAAAGATACTTGCAAAAATGTAAAATAGCATCATTCTTCTTACTAACTTGTTTTGTTTTTTGAAAGTGTAGCTATTTTTCATAAAACATGAAATTTATATTAACATGAATGAGTTTATTATTTAAAAAAATTTTTTTTAATGTTTATTTGTTTTTGAGAGAGAGAGAAAGACAGAAACAGAGACAGAGACAGAGCCTGAGAGGCGGGGGGGGGGGGGGGGAAGAGAGAGAAGGAGACATAGAATGCAAAGCAGGCTCCAGACTTTGACCTGTCAGGACAGAGCCAGACGTGGGGCTCAAACTCACAGAGTGCAAGATCATGACCTGAGCTGAAGTCAGAGCCTTAACTGACTGAGCCACCCAGGTGCCCCGAGTTTATTATTATTTTTAAATGAATGAAAAAAACTTACAATAAGTAGCTTGAAGTTTGAAAATGTTATTAAAAACATCTTTTGGGTTGAAATATTACACTATTATTAGTGCATGCCTGATTAAAACAATAACATAAATACATCTCACATTTTGGTAAATACTAAATATCAAAAGTAAAATTTTATTGAGATCCTATCTCTTCAGATGATGGACATGGCTGTTTTTCCCCTTCAATTAGCTCATGTATCTTATAAATAAATATCACATGTGCTAGTTGAGACCAGATTCAATAAAAACTAACATTAAAGGAAGGTAAGTAATCGGGCTATTAGGAAGTGCAGTGCTTAAAAAAGTTCCACTAGTGATTATATTTTAAGAGCAATTGTAACATTTGGATCCCCAACATCTTCCTGTTGAGTTAATTTAAATGAAATAAATGTATTGGAAGAGTAAATACATAATCAGAGAAATGGTTGAGGACAAGTTGGAGACATTTCCAAGGAGAAGAAATGAATATCGCTCTATGCTACCCAATATTCTTTTGGAAAAGTAATGAAAATGTTTCTTTTATGAGATTCAATACACCGCCAAGGAAATAGAACTACCAGTTACCTTTGACATGTGTTACTTCTACCCAGGATGTAGTGCTGAGCTGTCAAAGGTCAATGCGAAACTTTTTGCCACCTTGAAATCATGCAGAATACACAGCTGAGAAGCAGACTCATGTCTCAGTTAACAGAGGCTTATAAGACATGAATATTTCATGTCCCTTTGCCACCTCAAAGAACTCATACTTTAGGGACAATGTACCATAATAAGAATCAGAAAGGACAAGAAGTATTCCTTTCTTTTGTAAAGAGGGTAAAGGGCAATTGTGCAAGGAAGGTGCAAAAGGAGAATAGGTGTGATGCCCTGACCGTGACTTGCTCTTAAGCAGATCAGTTTAGGAGAGTATATATGGAATGTGTAGGTCTGGAAATGGATTACCTTAAAACTAAAATAAATGGCTACGTCATTTTTTTTAAAAATGTATCCTATGAAATCTAAATATCAATGCAATTTGTTACTCATTATCATTATTTTATAAAATGCATGGAAAAGCTCTTCTTTTCTAGTTGGAATTTATAATTTCTTTTCTCAATTAAATTCTTATTTTATCCTTTACGCTTGAAAGCTTTTTACTAATCACTGTGCAATGAAAGTGCCTTCACTGGGGCACTCCACTTCTCTGTCTTAGAAATTCACGATAGGAATCTGAGCTACACCCAGTGAGACATCTCGTTCTCTTGGTGCCTTCTTTAAGGCTGCTAAACATTGCAGTGGGATTCGTTAATTTTGCTTTTACTTTTGGTGGGTTTCTTACTTTAGAATGAAGGACGACTAAGGACTATTTATACTTTCTGTAGATTCCCTCGACTCTGATTTCTATTTCAAATATTGAAGGCAAAGTTTTTTAATTTTTTGCTTTTTTGTTTTTTTCCTCTTCCATAGCTTTACGGGAGGGAGGGAGGTATTGTCTCAAGTTACTTATCTATAGACTGATGCTAGCATGAATATAAGAGTTTCATGCTTTTGAACCTCTTTTGATCTTAATCCCAAATGCCTCCCTGTTCAGAGCCTTGGTGCCTCGAATTCTGCCCCAAAGGATGCATCATCTTAGACTAGCAGTCTTGTTGCTTTTCTCTACCAATGAAATGAGAGGGTGAAAGAACCCAGGACAGCGGGTTGTGAAAGAAGTGCAGAAGGAAGATAGAAGCTTAGAGAAAAGGTAGCTGGAGTTCTTAACAATGGAGAGGAGACTATTTTGAAGTTCTAAGACCAATTCCAACATGTGTGTCTCCAAGCAATTCTCCTATACCAGTGGGGTATCCTAGAATTCAACTCTGTTCTGACACTATCTACTAGAGATAGCATCAGATCCTGCAGGTTAAGGGCTCAGTCATTCAAGACTGCCCCCCCATCCAGACAGCAGTCAGGAGCCTAGGTTGTCACCTGTACTTTTGACCAACTGGATATAAATTGGAGGTTCCTACAACCCCCTCTTTGGGTTTGGTTAATTTGCTGGAGTGTCTCATAGAACTCAGAAAAACATTTTACTTACTAGATCACTAGTGTATTATAAAAGGATATAACATAGCTAGGTATGGGGGAAGGGGCAGGGCTTCCATGACCTCTCTGAGTGTGCCAGTGTTCTCAAATTTCCCTGTGTTCACCAACCCAGAAGCTCTCTGATCCCAGTCCTTTTGGATTTTTTTAAAAGTTTATTTATGTTGAGAGAGAGAGAGCGAGTGAGCATGTGCGTGAGCGGGGAAGAGGCAGAGAGAGAGGGAGAGAGAGAGAGAGAATCCCAAGCAGGCTCTGTGCTGTCAGAATGGAGCCTCATGCAGGGTTCAGTCTCATGAACCATGAAATCATGACCTGAGTGACAATCGAGAGTTGGATGCTTAACCGACTGAGCCACCCAGGTGCCCCCTTTTGGATTTTTATGGAGCTGTCGTTATATAGGCATGATTGATTAAACCAATGGCCATTGATGATTGATTCAACCTTCTGTCCCTCTTTTCTCCCTGGGGGTCAGGGAATGGGTCTAGGACATGGTTGATTCCCTTGGCAAGCATCTTTGATCCCTAGGTAGAGTCTAAAAGTCACCTCATTAACATAACAAAAGATGTCTTTATGGCTTTTATCACCTAGTAAATCCAAGGATTTTAAGAGCTGTGAGACAGGAACTGTGGAGAAGACCAAATATATATGAAAAATCTAAATGGCCAAATACATGTTTCTTATAAATCACAATATCTCATAGACCAAACACAAAGCAATTTGACTTCATGATTTTGCCTCAGACTAACTATGAAAGTATTCTAAATGAGAAAGCCTAATGTTAGAATCAAAGTTCCATCAAGGAGGAGAATGCAGAGAGGAAATTTTGGGTGTGATTCCAAATATCTGAGTTAAACCCATTTGTCAACACACTTGAGCAGCTTTATATTTTTATATATTAAGGGAGTCTCAAATTCCTTATGACTTATAATAAGACCTTTACAAGGGGACTATGTGGATTGTGTTTAGACAAAACCAGTTTGACCATTTTAACTTAACTGAAGTGTTTCCCATGTCAGTTGACTTGTCCCCTGTTAAAAGGTAGAAATGTTAGTGCGAGAAGATGTTTTGTAATGGTTTTCCTCTGAGGGCAATGTTTTCATGTGTCCCAGTTATTTTTATTGCTTACATGAAAAAGCTATGCCACATGGCTTATGTATATACAAGTGTTGCTTTGAAGGCAAGCACAGGTTTACACCTGCTAAGCTTATGTTGGAATTTATTTTAATTCATTGTACAGGCACTGGCGTTTTAGCTAGCATATTAAAACACGATTAAAGTCATAGGAAAGTTAGATATCATTTAGCCTTGTCTTCGTAACTTGAAGTTACAAAATTATGTATTAGCCAACCTAAAAATTGAGTATGTTATAATTAACATAATTGAATATATATAATCAAATACATGTATAATTAAAAGATAGGTGCATCATGGGCTTTGGAGTCTTGTGTTTGAATTTTGACTGTGCTGCTTGCTTTGGACTTTGAATAAGTTACTTAACTTCCTTTTGACTCCATTTCTGTATCTGTAGAGTGAGGATATTAGAGATCCTTCATGGAGATGTTGTAAAGGTTAAATGACACGATACAAATGAAGCACTTAGCATAGTGTCTGACAAACTAAGTGTTCAGTACACATTAGCTAAATTGTTTTTATTTATAAGTTAAGAATTTGAGACAAATTGCTTATGTTTTGGGGTAATGTGGAATATATACTCAAGTAATGTGGAAATAGATATATTGAAACATCTTATCTTTTCAGTGGATGCCAAGGGTAAAGAAATACATATATATTATATTATGTCTAAATAAATGGGTCAGCATAAACTAGAGGTTTGGTTAAGCTCAGTGAACTGGTACGTATTAACCTGATTATGACGATGTAGTTACTGTGTAGGAACAAGGCCAGGACTCACTGAGACAAAATTAAGTCTTAAGATGCCAGGCTTTCAACTCATATTATATACAGTGAAAACCTTCCTATTACATTAATACCTAAACTTTTCTTTTTATTTACTACAAATCCATCTCCTTTTATTTTTTCTTTTTTTATATGAGCAGGGGAGAATATTGTAATCATTCTTCATAAAACACTGCATTATAAAGACTTTTTGTAAATGTCCACAGGCGTCCTTAGCTGAGAATGAATCTATTTGAATAAAACCAGTAATCTGAAAGTAATTAAAGTAGTTTTGTAAGGTGCAATAAACATCCATTGTTGGGTCTACAAAGCATTAGTTTATGCTATTGTGAAGAAGATGTCTTTTTAGGCCCTGAGCTGTTTTGAAAAATTTCAGAGGCCACAAGTCTGAAAAAAACAAGGACAAGATAATGACTGGAGACACAATTAATCCTGGTGCCTCTGTATAGTACAAACTGTTACAACAAGCAAAGAAAAAGCTGGTCAGGGGTTATAGAAAGAGAAGTTAATGCATAGTCTTAAAAAAAAAGCTTATATGTAGAGGACTCAATGCGTGGAATGAACAATAGCTGAGAAATTAAACTAGCATAAGACAATACATTGTGTTATAAAGAAAGGGAAAATGAATTTAAAATGTTTGCAGAAAATATGAAATATAATTTCTATCCATGTGTATGTGAAGACCAGATTGAATTTAGGTAAATACTTTTTTGTTTCTTTAGGCATGACCTCAGTTGGTGTCAAGGTTTCAGAAGCCCATGCAATACGTCACACATTCCTGACTCAAAATTCTTGCCCACCATGTAAAGGGGTTGCACGTTACAAGGAGCCTGGAAGAAACTGCCAGTGCACACTCTGAAGGTCAGCATTTATCAGGCAGCAACTTTTTATTACTTAACTCTTTTCAAACTTCCTTCACAATAGTCTGTGTTTATGAGGATGAACAAGAATAAACAAGACAATTTCTGGGTCTGACTCCTACCCTAGTGGCCTCCAAATTTGGTACCTGATTTAGGAAATTAAATCTAACCTTTAAATATGAAATAGTTAACTTCCCCACCCTGAAGCTGAATGCTCAGGCAGAGGGATTTCAGCCTTTCTGCTTCCCACCCTGTTTCTCACGAAACAGATTCAGTCAGCATTTTAGGAAAACCTCATTTTTTATCTGTGACCATTTCACATGGGATTTAAAATAAAACAATGGAGTATTCAGTTAGCCCCAGTGACCTCTTGTAGACTCCAGGGTGGTCATTTAATGTCTGCTGTTTGAACGCCCTGTAACTTCAGACACGTAAGAAGTATCTTCTTGATTCTGCATTGACTTGGCATAAAGGCATTTGGTTGGAGCTGGGCTCAGTTAAAGCAGTCCTTCTCCAACTTGTGTCAAGTTGATGTACTGATCCAAATGAAGTATTTCTCCCTCATTCTTGCTAATCTTGTGCTGAGTTTTATACACGGAGACTGTTGGTCAATTCACAGATCTTGGGGCATGTCTTTTAGTATCTGTCTGCATCCACTATTCCTTTTAGGCTGGACACACTATGGCCTCTGAAGAATCAAGCATTGGCTTTCAGGAAAACCAGGATCCCTCCCCTGAATACCTGTGGCTTGAGCATGCCATCTGCATCATATACTGAAATCCTTTGCACACATAATAATTATACTTTTCCAAATGAGTCTCTGGCTTCACAGTCATAGGCAGTTTTAATCAAAATAGCAGTGATTCTGAGCTAAAACTTTAATGTTTGCATTCCCTTGGAAGATAGTTGCCAAATTTAGCAAAAGGCAAACAAACAAACAGCAATGATAAAGCTGAGTGCCCGGTTAAATGTGAACATCAAGTAAATCTTGATTTTTTTTTTTTAAGAATAGGTATGTGAAATACAATAGTAAGGACATACTTTTAAAAAAAACATTTTTTTTTAACGTTTATTTATTTTTGAGACAGAGAGAGACAGAGCATGAACAGGGGAAGGGCAGAGAGGGAGACACAGAATCTGAAACGGGCTCCAGGCTCTGAGCTGTCAGCACAGAGACCGACGCGGGGCTCGAACTCACGGATCGTGAGATCATGCATGACCTGGGCCGAAGTCGGACACTTAACCGACTGAGCCACCCAGGCGCCCCAGTAAGGACATACTTATATTAAAAAAAAATACTCACTGTTTATCTGAAATTCATATGTAACCAAGCATTCTGTGTTTCGTTTGGTAACTCTGTCTTGGAACCATGATAGATTATAGTTAGGAAAGAGTCTCTGTTTCACAGTTGAAGTAATTGAGGCCTAGAGGGGGAAAATAGCTTTCCTTCAATATCCCAGAGATTTGCTGCATTTGGTCATTTCACTGGATGGCACGTTTGAGGGACAGCTGAGAGGAGGCAAGATTGTCTTGGGCATTTTTACGTGCTCGTATTCCTTTTGATTTTTCCATTCTTGCTCTGCCATACCTGCCTGCAAAATACATACTCAGATAACTGCCAGTTGAGAAAGCTCTATTATATTATTTTGCCATTGTGGGTAAATTACTGATTTACTGGCTTTTTTATTTTTCCCTCATGGAGTGAATCTGTGTTGGTGGAATTTTAGGCATCAATTTGCGATAAATGGGAGAGAAAATTTGAGGTTGAGGTGTAGGTTCTCAAAATATTATTAGATTGGGTCAAATTTCAGTATCCTAAATATTAATGCTATAGACCTGCAGCTGATGGCTGTGTGAAAAAAAACAGAACAACAATTTGGCCAGCTTAATAATATGTAGATAAATGACAAGTTTATACCTCTGCCCCAGTAACTCTGGGATGGGGGATTCAAAATATATACTTCACCTCCAATATTGCATTATAAATTTTTTTGAATGTAGCAAATTTGAAAGAATTATACAGTGAATTGCCATATACCTATTACTTAGAGTCTACAATGAACATTTTGCTATATTTGCTTTATTGTGCGTCTCTGCATCTTTTCATCACTTTATTCATCTGTCATCTCATCTTTGATGCATTTCAAAGTAAGTTAACGATGTTCGTATTCCTCATGCCTACACATTTCATTCAGCAGGTATATCATGAACTAGGACTCGTTTATTTATTATTTTTAAGGTAGAAATTACATATAGTGAAAGACACAAATCCTAAGTGTACCATTTGGTACATTTTAACAAATATATATACCTGTGCAACCTATAGGTCACACAGATTATGTCTGTGTAAGATACAGAACACTACCATCACTCTAGAAAGTCTCCTCATGACCCATTCCAGAATAAGCATTTGCTGTTCTGATTTTTTTTTCATTATAGATTAGTTTTGTCTGTTTAGAACTTCATAGAAGGAGAATCACACAATATGCGATTCTTGTGTAAGGCTTCTTTCACTCAGCATGTTTTTGAGATGTATGCATGTTATTGGGTGTATCAGTAGTTTGTTTGTTTGTTTGTTTTACTAATGAGTAGTATCTCATTCTATGAATATATCACAAAATGGTTAGCCATCCCTCTGTTGAGGAACACCTGGGGTGTTTCCAATTCCTGGCTATCATAAATGAATGTGTTATAGGAGCGCCTGGGTGGCTCACTCAATTAAGTGTCCAACCTCAGCTAGAACCTCACAGTTCATGAGTTTGAGCCCTGCATTGGGCTTGGTGCTGACAGCTCAGTGGAGCCTGCTTCAGATTCTGTGTCTACCTCTCTCTCTGCCCACCCCCCCCCCCCGCTTGTGCTCTGTCCCTCTCTCTCAAAAATAAATAAACACTAAAAAAATAAAATAAATTTGTTATAAATCTTTTAGTATATGTCCTGTGGACATGTTTCCTTCCCTTCCCTCAATCACTTCCTCCCATCCTCTGCCTCTGGAATAAATACTCAGGAGAGGAATCAACCAGGTTTGGGGAGCATTTTACTAGCTTATGTTATTTTAAAAATATTGGTTATTATATTGATTACCTACTAGCTTTGTTCTACTTTGCAAAGCTTGACTGACTTTAGCTTTTCTCTTAGCTTCTTCTCTAGATTTCTTTGCTCTTAGACCTCAAAGGATCTAGATCTTCTCAAATGGTTGAGACCAGTCAAAGACACTCTGGATCCCTGAAACTTGCTTAGAATAAGTCTTCATTCTATTCTGGATGTGGGACACCTCTGGTAGGGTCTTTCTCAGAATCACATTATATCAGGAGAATGAATGTGTCATTGACTTACTTTCTTATTCACTTGATCGTGTATTGAGTGGATGTTGTATGCTATGCTCTGAGAATATAAAGATGATAAAACTTGGCCCTTGATTCAAAATAGCACATAGACTTTTAGAGAGGTGGACAAGATAAATCGCCATTTCAGTACAATGTGGTAAATATTTTGGTAGGGATAAGTACAGGGTGCTGTGGGAGTACCTTGAAAATGCACTTGACCCAGAGTAGGGTGTATCAAGAAAGAGTTTCTAGAGGATATGAAGACTGAGTTATGTTATGACGGACCCAGGAACAGTTAAATAGCAGGTAATAAAGGGAGTGTGTTTTAGGCAGAGGGCTATGATAAAGTGTTGGGGGCAGGAGAAAGTGAGTAGCTTTGAAAGTTCAATGTCAGTAGGTGAGGCTAAAGAGAAGGGAGGAGGGAGATCATAATGGGCTTTTAGATTTAGTTAAGGGTTACTTAATATTCTGAAAAGTTTACTGTGTATCTGTCTGTATCCATGTAAGGAGTAGGTCATAGACCACCAGTTATTTCTGTACCTATTTTGATAAACTGAAAAGAGTCTCAGTTCAGTGGCTTCAGCATGTGCTCACTCTTCAAAATAAGGTTCATAATGAGTGTAAGATATCTAACTGGTGAAACTGCATTTTTTTTTCTTAAAAAAAAAAAAAGGCTCAGTATCAGGCCGTACATGAAGGGAAATTTCAGAATCTTTGCTAGAACTGGATAACTGCTGACCCCAGCATCCTTAAATTAACCTCTCAGGAAATGCAAGATTTATAAGTTGTGGGCTTCTTTTTTTTCTTTTGAAAAAAGGTCTTAATAATTCAAAGAACTTTTTAATGATTTTAAAAGTGCATGTTAAGTACTTGATGGATTGGATCAATTCAGTCTTTGTAGTGCTGTGTGTTGACATCCTCCTCTCTACATATGGAAATTCGACAGATGTACAGAAATGCTACACAGGATGGGATGTTTCTTTATGACATTTCCTTGTGCATTTCATTGGAGAAAAGAAATGTGTATATGCACTTTATAGTTAGTCATTAACTATAAAAACAAGCTTATTCACAAACCTGCTTTGATCTGAATTTCCTGTGATTTATCTTTGGTGTCTTAGCATGCACTGAACTCCTGATTGTTATTAACTCCCCAAATATTTACATCACTCCAGATAATCAATGCTTATCACAGTCAATACAGATGTTACAAGATCCTAGAAGAAAGATAGTGTCAGCATAACATTTTAATTATTATAGCATGTGTTTTCAACTGTATCTTTTGTTTAGAGCATCAACTAGCACAGCTACTGTATATATCTAATACATAGAAAATATTAAAATGGTAGAACATATAAATTATAGCTTTTCCCACCAAAGATTTGAAGCCATAGTGTGCGAATGCTTGAAGGTATTAACGCTTGTTTAATTAATTTAAATCATGCTGCTAGGACCGTATTTTCACTTTCTGTTCCCCTGAGCTTGTACTCTCAGCGTGGTTACTCAACTGTTATGTGAGACAAATTTGCTTGTGGATGTTTTAATGATGCAAAATATCTGATTTGAACTAGCACATCACTTCTGTTAATGAAATCACAAGATGGACTGTTGTGAGGAAAAAAATAATTTGACTTTATCTGTTTGGCAAAATTCTGCTTGGTTTGTAAGTTTCATTTTTAAGCATCATGCTTCATTTTTTACTACGCTGAGAGCAAAATGCTGCAAAGTTGTCTGAAACCTACGATATCTACTTCTGTGACTCCCCCCCAGGTATTTCACAGCCACTCTGGCAGAGGTGGTTGCCAGTGCAATATTGTCTAGCTTTTCCTAGCTGGAGGTACCTCACTACCTCTCTTGCTGAGGTACCTCACCACTTCTCTTGCACTCTCTTCGTGCAGTTCTGCCAAGATATGTCCACATTCACTCTTACTGGAAGAGCTACAGTGTTATTTCAAGCAGCTGTGCCAGAGGTAATGGCACAAAAGTTACGCTGTGGTGGTGGGTGTGCAGGAGCAGGATGGGCCTCATCCAGCTCCTTCAGTGAAAGCTCCGTGTAGGTGGGGTGGAGAACTTGCTGACGGTTGAAAGTGGAAGGCCCAGCTTCAACTTTCACTTGCGTTTTCTGATGAATATTTGCTCTGATAAAGTAAAATGCCTGTGCCCTTTCCCAGCTGTGGGGCTGGGCAAACTGCAAGTTACACCTTCAATAAATAAGAAATACCACAGGGACTTAGTTCTTTTTTTTTCTTTTCTTTTCTTTTCTTTTCTTTTCTTTTCTTTTCTTTTCTTTTCTTTTCTTTTCTTTCTTTTCTTTTTTTTCTCTTCCTTCCTTCCTTCCTTCCTTCCTTCCTTCCTTTCTTTCTTTCTTTCTTTCTTTCTTTCTTTCTTTCTTTCTTTCTTTCTTTCTTTCTTTCTTTCTTTCTTTTATGAAACACCAGAAGAAAGGTATAGTAATAACAAAGCTCTAGTTTTAATAGGAGGCTTGTGATGATAGCTAAAATAGCTAGGAACTCCCCCCTCCTCCACGTCATATCCACTAAAATAAGGGCTTAAGGAAAGATATCATAGCCAGGTTCGGAAACCTGCTTCTGCTCAGGTACTGCTTCTAGTCAGGATTCAGAAAAGAGGCCATTTCTAGAAAGGAACGACTTCTGTCACAGAGAAGACTGTTCTGAAGTATGAAGTATGAAGTATGTTCTGCTTTCTAGTTCTCCCGTCTTCTCCAAGGACCTAAATTGGCCACACTCTTTCAAGCAAATGTGTTTGTAGATGGTTTTCTTTTTTTAGTTTGAGATACTAAATATGCTGGATTTCCTCATAAGGAGACAAAAATAGTGATATTGAGAGCCCTTGGGGACTAGTGCAAGAAGATCTTGAGTCAGTAAAGTATCACAATAGGCCTCCTTTGTAAAGACAACGTAGAGAACTTAAATTAGCACTAGCTTCTTTCTCATGGAAAAGTCCTATTACAGTAATGCAAGAAAGCCTGTGAGATGCAGAGAGGCCTTGAAGGCAGGGAGTAGCATCTTATATTCTTAAAGGAGCTTGAGAATTTTATCAAACTCCTGTCTTTGACTTAAAGTACAACTAAAGGGAAACCATTCTGGAAAAAAATGAGTATAGCATTTACCTAAATTTGAAATAGTTTAAATAAACTATTTTGGACGGTTAAGTGTCCAACTTTGGCTTAGGTCACGATCTCAGGGTTTGTGAGTTTGAGCCCTGCGTTGAGCTCTGTGCTGACATCTTGAACCCTGGATCCTGTTTTGGATTCTGTGTCTCCCTCTCTCTCTGTGCCTCCCCTGATAGCACTCTGTCACTTTCTCTCTCCAAAGTAAACATTAAAAAAAATTAAATAAAATAAATGAGGTGCCTGGGTGGCTCAGTTGGTTAAGCATCCAACTCTTGATCTCGGGGTCCTGAATTCAAGTTCCATGTTGGGCTGTGCCCAGAGTGTAGAGCCTACTTAAAAAAAAAAAAAGGCAAACAAAATAAAAACCTCCAGAGGGACAAAACACTCCCACATCCTCTCCATTCTATTCCATAAAATACTATCATCACCAGGTTCCTTTGAATATTTTATCCAAACTAGAATATTGCACATTAACTTAGCTTATGAGAGTTTTGCCTTTGGTCACCATTTTTTGACTTCCACAGCTCAAATTTATGAACAAGCAAAGAGATCATCATGATAAAGTGGGGGAAGTGAAATAATAGAGGTGGTACACGAGATATTACTGAGATAGAGGTTGGGTACTGAATCTAGCTGGGAGCAGGAGAAGTTGGTCAAGAAAAGCTTCCTAGATGTGGGTAGGTTTTGTTGGAGGACAAAGAGATTAAAGAGGGGGAGGAGGTAAGGCTGCCTTTGTGGGCAGGAGCATCTTACAGGGTAAGGGCTTTTCCAATGATATCAATGTATAGTACTTCTTTTTTTTAAAAAATAGTACTTTATCTAGATATAAAACTAAAATGTATTTAACATTTTAAAGATTCTGAACATATTAGAATGAAATAAACAAGTTGTAATTATTTGGTGGGATTGAATTTCAGATATGTTGAGTAACATCTTTCTGGACCAATCTTCATTTTGCAGAATTACAGTACCACATACTCATGTAAACTCTTGTTCATTGCCTCTGTTTGTATGGAAGTGTGATTCATCCATGACCAAAGCCATCATCAATGTGTGAATCAGTTTTTTAAGTGAATCAAGTAATTTACAAATGCCCTGTTTTTTTTTTTGTTTGTTTTTTAAAAATATCTGTTTTGGCCCAAGTTATCAAGATTTACTCAATTTTTATTATTTTGGATTATGTGAACTTGGAATTAATACTGCATTAGGACTTGGGGTAATTTTTTAAATGAATAATACTTTTTTTAATTTTTTTATTTAAAAAAAGTTTTTTTTTCAAGGTTTATTTATTTTTGGGACAGAGAGAGACAGAGCATGAACGGGGGAGGGGCAGAGAGAGAGGGAGACACAGAATCGGAAACAGGCTCCAGGTTCTGAGCCATCAGCCCAGAGACCAACGCGGGGCTCGAACTCGCGGACCGCGAGATCGTGACCTGGTTGAAGTCGAACGCTTAACTGACTGCGCCACCCAGGCGCCCCTTAAATGAATAATACTTTTAATAAATTAATTGAAAATAGTTTTGTACTAATAATTACTATTGCATTATTAAAGTTAGATCTTCCAGGGCATTGGTTCCAAAGATACCATGTTCTTTCAAATAATGAATTTGCATTTCTTTGAAATATTTCATAATGTAAACTTTTCTCCAAGTCACACTTACTTTTCAGTTGATTAATACTTTATTTCTCTAGTGAAATATTTAAACTGATTTTTCCTGTCTTACATATGGAATAGATACTGTCTATATGCTACAAACCTCAGGGTTTAGAGAGGTCAAACATGGGGATGGCGGCACACAATCCATAGGTCCTATATGATGCAACTCCAGGGGGCGCCATACACATAAATACAATCTGAAAGGCAACCAGTATTCAGAATTGTAAATGGCTGTCCTGGGGACTGGGATATGGAGCATGGGGAAGGATGTTTTCTAAAAAACAAACTCAGTCACTGAACCAACTGGTTATTTAATTAATTGATAAACCCTAGATGAAAGCAACCCTAGATGAAACCCTAGATGAAGAAACCCTAGATGAAAGGGATTTTTCAAAGTGTTTTTGGACCAAAAATTTCCATAGTCTAATAAGTTTGAGAAACTCTGGGATAAACAAGTTTTTCTCTGCAGGATCTCCCATAGTTTTAAAAATGCTCGTGTGCTTTGTGAATCTACAAGTGAAGACTAAAATAGGCATTACTTCCCAAGCTTATTTGACCATGGAAATGTTTATTGGCAGATTTGGTACTAATGTTTCAAGGTCTTATGCATCTGGTGTTTAGTCATCACAGACAATCAGAATGACACTCCATTTTCATGGATCTGAAAAAATAGGCAAGGGATATAGAATGAGAGACAATGCTGAGTGAGAAACAAGAGAAGAATGCTCAAGTTCTCTAAACTGTAAAATGAAAATGGGCATTTGACTGTTTTGTTCTCAAATCATTTAAATCCTGCTTTCCTTAATGATGCTATACTATATATAAAGATATATACATATGATGCGATATATATTGTAGTGATATATTCATACCTATTTAAAGGATAAAATAAATCTTAATAAATGAAAAATCCAGTGTGCTGTTATCTAGAATTAGAAGCTTTACCTCAAGATACACATGGGAATATATTGTGAATTATAAATAATTTGGGCTAATATAATACTTTTGTTTGTAGTACTCAGATCAAAACCCCTTTTTTTTCCCCTCTTCCCCTGTCTGGTGACAGTAAGTATCTACAGTTGTTTAGAATACTGAATGACTTGCAAATGACTTAAGAAACATGGGACTTCAATTCTCAAGCTTTGGTTTGTTAAATGAAAAGAAATGTCCAAGCAGCCAGTCATTTTTGTCATGTAGACAATCTTGAATCAGAACATAGTAGCTCTACATGTTGAAAACAATCCCACGCTGCTCAGTCAACCACAGCAGCTTTGACTTAAGACTTTCTATTTCACATAAGATGATAACTTTTTTTCTGTGTGGCTTAGAGTGAAGTTTTGTTTTGAACAATTGATAGATACTTCACTGCCCAAATTCCATGATTTGCTCACTAGTGTAAAAAATCATTATTTTATGATTGCATACTTTCATGATTTTTGTTCACTCAGTCTTTATAGTTAGTTAAGGATAAAACCATTTATCACCTAAATTCCACATATATTTAACAATTTTCTGTATTGTTTTCCTTTGACATTGTGAAATGAAACCCACATTTTTTAGAATCACATACCAAACTATTATAAAAATGAAGTGTTAGAAATCAATTCAAATGTTAAATACAAAGGACATCCTTGGCTCATTAAGTAAAAATATCTCATTTAATGAGCAGGAAAGCACTGGAGCACACTGAACCCTGACACAAAGCAAATTATTTAAGTGATAAATTATATTTTATGGGGAGTGTAAAAGTTAATAATACTCAGGGGCACGGTAATAAATGCAGAGGTGTAACTGACTTCATCGACTGCTTTACTTACAAACATGCCATATGTACTTAGTTACTTGAGATGATCATAAAAAGAAAGAATAGCAACTACACAAAGATTCATAAAGCGACCTTAGTATGATTATTTTTCAGTTGCATTCCTTATGTTGTGTGATTTTAAGAGATCCTTTCTCTCTCTCTCTGTTTCTCTCTCTTTCTTTTTTTCCCCTGTCATTTGCAACATTCTGCTTCCTTCATTTTTGTTTTCACTTTTGGTCAAGTATTTGACCTTGTAGCAGTTAAAGCTGCAGCCTGCTCCTTATCTCTTGGCAGGCCTCATAAAATCAGCCATGCATTCATTCTCTCTGGTGGCCCACAAATGACCTCAGACCACACTTCGTGAAGACCAACATGTCGTATGAAGAAATGGGTGGGTTAGCTTTTGTATTGGCACCATCCTGGCTCTTTCCTAAGCAAACATTTCTCAGTAGAGTTGAACAGACCCATCAACAAATGTGGTCAATAATCCCCATCCGTGCTTTGCTCAGATGCACAGAGATCTGTTTGCCAAAGCCATCTCCACACAATAAGAGAGCAGGGAAGCCTGGCTGCACTTGTCTGGGTAAAATTAGGAGTATAGATTGAGGATGAGGTGCAAAGAAAGGAGGTGCTTCTTTTTCTTTTTTTTAATTTAAATGATACCTATTTTTTTTTTCTGTTTTGAAATGAAATTGTCCCACTTTTTTTCTTGACGCCTGCCTGGTTTTGGATCATGAGCAAATTCTAATGCCATATAATTTTGCCTTTGTAGAGGTAGATTCTAGTTGAAAATGTAGCTTACTGATGCTACATGAATGATTTTTACTGCCTGGATTTGGAAAATAATGTAGTTAGAATCTTTATTCAAAGCTGATTTTAGTCTATGGGACCACTTTGAGGTCAATTGCAGATTGGGAGGTAGAAAATTCCCCTAATGCCAGAGCAAATATGACTTACAGTGGTGTTTCGCACCTCTGAGCCCTTGTGTATTCTATTTTTAATGCCTGGTTGCTTTTCTCTCTTGTCCGCTCAGCAAGGTCCAATAGACGTTTTAAACCCAGCTCAGAAATGCATTCCTCTGACCACTCTCTTCCTCTTTCTCTTCAGGTTCAGTTAATTACTCTTTCCATGCTCCGTTTTAAAAACATATTTATATTACTGCATTTTCTTCTCATATAATACTTTATCGATTCACATTTTCCATTAGGCTTTAAATTCATGAGTATAGAAACCCTGCTTTGGTTACCATTGTATACCTAACACCTAGACAGATAATGGCCCATAATGATGGAAGCAAGCATAAAGGAAGGACAGAAGGAAGGAAAGAAAACCTTTTTTTTAAATAACTTCTTTCTAAAGTTTATTTATTTATTTTGAGAGAGAAAGTACAAGTGGGGAAGGCCAGAGAGAGAGGGAGGCAGGGAGGCAGGGAGGGAGGGAGAGAGAGAGAGAGAGAGAGAGAGAGAGAGAGAGAATGAATCCCAAGCAGGTTCCCTTCTGTCAATGTAGAGGCCTATGTGGGGCTTAATCTCCTAAACTGTGAGATCATGACCTGAGCTGAAGTTGGAGGCTTAACCAACTGAGCCACACAGGTGCCCCAAGAAAACCTTTCTTACTATATATGGCACCCTTGTTTAAAATTATTTTTTTTTAGAAAAAGTCTTCCCTTCTTCTGGGCTGGTAGAGCTTTGGGCCAGGGTATAAGGCTTGGCTAGTGGAGAACTGGGTGGACTTTGGTTCTTACTCTTTGCCTCCTCAGCCTGAGGAAAAAAAGGAATAAAGAGACAGAAAAGGAGAGATACAGGTAAGAATGAGAGATAGGGAGATATGTCTGTCTTTAGTCCTAAACTGTGGACTCCCTAGCATAAAGACTGTATTTTCAAGTTTGAGATCTGGAGCCTTGCACATAGTAGCACTTCATACATATTTACTGCATTGAGTTGGATTATTGATATTTGAGGTTGTGTCAGGTTCCTTTGTATGCAGCATGGAATGGAAAGGGAGGGATTGCTAAGAAAGAGGATAGTTGGAAAATGGAGAAAGGTTAGTATGGCAGTTGGAAGAGAGTTACTAACTGGAACTGGATTTATTATTTAAGCATTTTCAAAGTATCTTTCTTGGTCTGTATTATAATCATCTTTAAAAGCAAATATGTATAGAATTCATTTGGAATCATTTGATCCTTTGAAAGTAATGATTAATCTACCATCTGGGTGCCAGTTCTGTTCCTGCTCCTTAATGGGGGCGATTTTGGGCAATTTAACTGCCTCAAGATTTGATTTGTTCAATTTTAAAGTCAGTATATACTGAGTATCTACTTCACAGGATGTTATGTGCTCGAGATGAGATAATGTTTGTAGTCTGCTTAGCACAGAGCTTGATATTGTTAATATTATTATTACCACAACTTAATGACAAAATATTTTGTAAACCTTTTTTCATATGTCTACTTTTGTTTTTGCCTACACCATTTATTTTTCTTTGGAAAATGAACTCTCTTTTACTCTTAGTTGATGGGGTTTCTGTGGAGGTGATGATATCTCTTGGCTACAGTGGTAGACACTTTCCAAAGCCAGTTCAATAGGAGCTAGTGAGTATCAGTGTGGAACTGGTGTATGAAGTGCTCTCTTTAGCTGGAGTTGCTGGTGACCATTTTCTCACTTTACATGGAGGACCTGTCTGAGATATTTGCCATGGCAAAAGATGGCAGATCCAAGTGTTTGCAGACCGAGAATGAGAAGGAAGGAAGGAGGGAAGGAAGGAAGGAAGGAAGGAAGGAAGGAAGGAAGGAAGGAAGGAAGGAAGGAAAGAAAGAAAGAAAAAGAGAAGGAAAGAAAAGGAAAGGAAGAAAGAAAAGAAAAGGAAAAGAAAAAGAAAAGAAGAGAGAAAAGAGAAAAGAAAAAAGAGATTGATTGATTCTAGGTGATATTGCTTGAGCATCTGGATACAGACCTGACTCTAGTTAGAACTGAAAGCTAGAACTATATCTGGACTTTTTAATATGTGAACTTTGATTAAGTAAGTTGGAGTTAGGTTTTTTGTTTTTTGTTTTTGTTTTTGTTTTTTTTTTTTTTGATTTGCAGATGAAACAGCCCAACTAATTGAGATTTGATTATGGTCATTCACAATGGGGTATTAGTGGCAATGGACCCCTCCCCTCTTCATGCTTATGATTGTGAGCTTCTTTTGCTTCTTCCTATTTGATGTCAATGTACCTATTTTTAGCAGGTATCCCCCTTCTAGTTAAATTAGAATACTTAATGAAAATGAAATTTAGCTATTATCAGTGATAATTTATCTAGAATAAGGCACTAGCAATTAGAGGGTTTTTATTGAAATTAAAAAAAAATTTTTTTAATCATACTTGTGTGCTTACCAGACTTCGCCAGGAAACTTCTCCAGGGAAGGGCCTGTGTCTCATTAATTTTGGTACACTTCGCCCCAGAAACAGTGTCTGTGGTTCATAGGTGGTCACTGAACATTTGTTGATTTTAATACACTTGACTACCTCAGATGTGGAAAATAGGCCTCCCTTCCCTTACCTCCCCAGCCTCCCTTCCCCCACCTTTCCTCCTTCCTTCCTTCCTTCTTCCTCCTTCCCTCCCTCCCTCCCTTCCTCCCTCCTTCATTTTTCTTCCTTCCTTCCTTCCTTCCTTCCTTCCTTCCTTCCTTCCTTTATAAGAAAAATTTAAAAAAATACTAAAAAGTACAAAGAATTATAGAACAAGCACCCTTGTTTCCACCTCACATTAACAACAACTAATGTTTTGCCGTGTTTTCTTCCCATCTTGAATCTTCCTTTTGACCTTTTCCAATTTTTTCTCCTACCACCTCTTTGGGTAACAATGGTCACTTGTGTGTGGTATGTTACCTATTTGTTTTGTATAACATTACACACCTGTGTGCCTCCATTAATGACATATAGTATATCACTGTTTTATTCATGCTTAATAAGTTACATTAATGGCATATTGCTGTACATATTGTCCAGTAAATTCTTTTCAGTCAACGTTACGCTTTTGTGATATATCCATTTTGATTGCTTTTAACTGTAGTCTAATATTTCATTGAGTTACTTTATTACATTACATTATCTTTTGAGGGACATGTAATGTCTTTTTACGGTAAGAGTATTTTATAAAACCTGCTTTTACAAGCAAAATCTTGTGTTTGGAATTTATAATAATTCCAATTTAAATTTTTGAATTGAGTCATTGGAAAACAAGTAGAAAAATGAAAATAAACAGAACCTCCATATAATCAATTTCACTAGATGCAGGTTTTGTTACTTTGCTTTCATATATTAAGTATCTGCACTGATACAGATATATCTTTATATTTTATTTTTCAGAAATATTTATCTCTAGCTCAGTATAAAAGAATGCCATGATTATTTGCTCTGGTCCCACTGGCCCCTTTGTTGTTCTTTGAGCACTCCAGGCACACTGCCACCCCAGAACCTTTGTATCTGCTATTTCCTCTGCCAGCAACACTTCCCCAGACCTCACATGGCTTTGTCCTCATCTCCTTAAGGTCTGTGCTCAAATGCCACCATCCCAGTGATGCTGCCCTGACTGCTGCCCTGACTGTCCTGTTTAAAATCACACTCTTCACCCTCTTGTTAGCACTCTCAATCCCTATTTTTTGCTGATTTTTTTCTCTCCAATATTTAATAACTTTCTATCTGTTGTAGTATATATATACTATATATTCTGATTTTTGTTTATCTTAAGCAGGCAAAGCTCCATGAAAGTAGGGATTTCATCTGTTTTCTTTTTCCATTGCAGTATCCCCAATGTCGAGAATGATGAATAATAGCATATAATTATGCTCAATAGTATGTTGAATGAGTAAATGGAAAGTAGTAAAGATGAAAATTATAAGACAGTATGATGTGGACGAAAGAAAAGCATAAGCTTCCCTCTTAGGAGTAACATTTTGTTGTATCAACTCACAACATTTTCAGATGTTTTTTTATTTAGTTGAGATCATATAGCATATAGAATTTTTGAAAAAAGTGTGATCCTGTCTTTCTAGCTGTTACAATATAAGCAATTCCAGTTTTCAAACAGCCATCATATTTCCCCATACGTATGTACCATATGCTATATTACCAATTTCCTATTGGTTGAGATTTAGGTCATTTAAAATTTTGGATTTTGTAAATGACATCCTGATGAGTATTATTGTGCCTATATCTTCATCTGTATTTTGTAGTTTTCAAAATGTATTCACAGAAGTAGAATTACTGCATTTGAGTGAAAGATGCATATTGCCAGGTATTTCCCCCAAAGAGAGACAGTATCAAATTACACTCCTGTCCATGCTGTCTGAAAATATTTTATTTCACCTCATTCTCATTATCCCTGAGTATTTTCAAATAAAACTCATTTGCTATTTTGTTAGGGAAAAAAGTAGTTATTTGTTTTAATTTGCATTTCTTTGGCATACAAGAAGAAGAGCAGAGAACCCTGTCTGTCCCTGCCCTTGTAAATGGTGGGAGGAAGAATGGCAATGCAGATAGGAGTGTTTGGGGTTGAGACACATCTATCCTAAATGTTCTCTCAGTTTAAGTCAGGAGAAAGGAGATAGAGATCTAGAGGAACTCCCACAGAAAATTTTGCTGAATCTTAAGTGTGGGACTTGAAGAAGGGACTGTTTTGTAGAACGCCTTGGCACCAGAGTGATTATGTGGGTGACCATTCAGGGGAAAGTGGAGATGATGCAGAGGGAAAGCTTATTATAACCCATATATAGCCCACGTAGAGCCCTGTGGTTAAGGGATTAGGATGGGCTGCCTCGGCATTGGACCAAATTAGCGTCACAGACTTCAGGGCCCCAGTAGCAGCGAAAAGAGTGGAGGTGAAGCCTACTTGTCAGGGAGAGCAGCCTGTCTTGAGTAAGAGATTACAGTGTGAATGTAGAAGTGACAAATTCAGGAAATGTATAGAAATAACATTTGCTGGTGGGGGCATAGGAAAGGTGTTGGGAAGACGTGAAGGATAGTTTTCCAGATGTCTGGCACAAGTAACTGGGTGAATTGTAATGCCATTTGCTAAGATATGGAATACTGGAGGAAGAAGAAGAAAAATACTTTTGGAGGGTTGGAATCAGGTCTTGATTTGTGGGCATATCAAGACTGGAACACCTTTGAAATATCCAAGTGGAGTTGTTTGAATAGACAATAGGAGACATGGGTCTGGGCCTCAGAAGAGAAACCTGGGTTGAAAATAGACATTTAGAAGCCGTTGCAGTTCCTCTAGTAACTGAAGCCTGGGGTAGATTAGGAGGCCTACAAGAGAATGTGGAATGAGAAGAAAAGAGGCCTTTGAGCTGGATGAGCTCCAACAATTAATGGAGGAGGAGAAGACAAAGGAGTGTGGAGAAAATGGGCCAAAGAGTTAGGAGGAAAGCTATGAGGATGTAATGTCAAGAGATCTAAAAGAAGTCTGTTTAAAGGAGAAGGGAAAGGTCAGCTACTGTAGAGAATGCAACTTCCTCCATTTGGTGCAAAGTGGTTGAAAATCATGAGTCTGTTGTGCTTAACAACAGAGAGGCCATTAGCCATCTACAGATGATCCCTGACTTATGATGGTCTGGCAAATTTTCAACTTTATAATAGTGCAAAAGTGGTATACATTCAGTAGAAACCGTACTTTGAAAATTTGCTCTATTCTTGGGCTAGCGATACGTGGTAAGATGCTCGCTTGTGATGCTGGGCAGCAAGTCCCATCCCCCAGTTAGCCACACAGTTGTTAGGGTAAACAGTAGACACACAACCATTCTGTACCCATATAACCCTCTGTGTTTCACTTTCAGTATAATACTCAATAAATTACATGACCTATGCAACACTTTGTTATCAGCCAGGCTTTGTGTTAGCTGATTGTGCCAACTGTCAGCTGATGTAAATGTTCTGAGCACATTTAAAGTAAGCTAAGCTAAGCTATGATGTTTGGTAGGTTTGGTGTACTAAATGCATTTTCAATTTAGATATTTTTAGCTTTTGATGGGTTTATGGGGACATAGCCCGTAGGTCAAGGAACATCTCATCCTGTCCAGATTCTTTCTACCAGGCTGTTGCATCTATGCTCCTGATACTGTGAGATGTTTTGCTCACAATTTGCCCTTTCTGAAGAATTGCTCTTGTCCAAATGGAGGGAGTTGCATTCCCCACCTCTTCCTCCATAGTATGTTTGCAAATGTTTAACACTCAGCTTTCTGGAAAAGAAATTTATGCCTCTATCTGCCTGTGTCCATCTATCTGTCTACTTTTATTATAAATTTTACTGATGTAAAAGGCATGTAGTATACAATAATAATCAAATGTCAAATATTCTTTATTCCAAATTCTATATAGCTAATTGATTTTTATGGAGTGCTTTCCTTTTTGTCTTCTTTCTTCTTTCCACCAAACTCTTGTATTCATAGCCAATGTCTGTGTATTCAAATGACTGACAAATGCAGTTACATAAATGCTGGTTGATATTTGTGTTTATGTTAATGAGTAGTATGGAAATGAAACAGCAGGTATGTATGCAGAATTTCACTCATTTGCCAGTGGCATGAATGGCTTCTTTATTGAATCAGATAGTAGTTTTCACATACATCCAAAAGTATTTTCTTAACTTTTTTTGTGCTGTTCACAATGTAATGGCTACTTCATTAAGGTTTTCTCCATCACCTTAAGATTACTTGATTAAAAAACAGTAAACCAAGCCCTAATTTGTAGTGTCTGTCAACTTGTACATAAATACTCTCATTGTGACTGATTTAGTGCTACCAATGTGATGTTGTGAACCTGGAATTGGAAAGAGATGTTCATTAACATACCATTATATAGTAGTTCTACCTACAGCATATAATAGATGTGATTAACTTCAAGAACATGGATAAAATATAGCAACATAATTAGGAAGTGATGCATTTTGAGTATTTATTACCTTTGTTTTTAATATACTTTAATTGTAAATTTATATAATTTAATTTTTAATAGTAGCTGTGTTTAACAACCAGTTTGCAAAATTTTAAGAAATTTAAAAATTGGTTCTCACACGCCATACAAGTCAGCTCCAGTAAGCCACTCCCCAATTCCACTCTTTATGCAGCTTACCACCAATGACTAACTGACGTGGAGGTAGACAAGTCCATCTCTTTTGCCTCTGTGGGGCAATTCATAGAACTCCCTGTGGATTTGGCTAAAGCTAGCCTCCAGTTGAGATGACATTCTTGCTTAGACTTTTCCCCTTCTGCCCAATTATGCTTCTCCCACTCCATTTTTCTGAGAGCATCCCATGAATAAATCATTTGCACAAGAATACCCATCTCAGGATCTGCTTCTGGGGAATCCACCCAAGACATTATCTTATTAAGAATACGTTTGGTAAGGCTAAAACCTAATTGACAAGAGTGAGGAGTGAATTGTAAAGTGAGGAAATGGAGACAGCTAGTGTATACAGATCGAGAAGAGCAATAATGAGTGAGAAAGTGAGTGGAAAGTGAGTGTACTATAAAGCTCATGGACATTGCTGGACCATGAAATAGAAACCAGGGTGGCGGGAGATGAGGCATTGGAATCAGTTCTTCTACTTTCTTCTCCCAATGTCTTATGGTGTATGTTTTTATTTTTGTTGTTAAACCTATAACTGTGAATTAAAAAAGTAAATATTTTACATCAAACTGTAACTGGCTATCTTTAGATGAGGGGATCATAACTGATTTTTTTACTTCTTTTTGCTCATCTATATTGTTTTATTTTGTCATATTTTTCTTTTTTTGGTGGTAAAATATATGTACCATAATATTTATCATTTAAATCATTTATAAGTGTACAGTTCAGTGACATTAAATACAGTCATAGTGTTGTGTAACATCACCCACTGTCTACACTCAAACCATTTTATCATCCCCAACAAAACTCTGTACATGTTAAATAATAACTTACCCTCTGTTCTTCCCCCAGTCTCTGGTAACCTCAGTACTACTTTCTGTGTCCATGAACTTACCTATTCTAGGTATCTCATGTAGGTGGAATCATCAATATCAATACACAGTGTCTGACTTATTTAGTTAAGCATAATATTCTCAAGATCCATCCATATTGTAGCACCTATCAAAATTTTGTTCCTTTTTATGGCCGAATAACATGCTGTTGTATACATAGACCACGTTTTGTTTATCCATGCATCTGTTGATGGATGGATCTGTTGGGTTGTTTCTACCTTTTGGCTTTGGTGGATAACACTACTGCAAAATTTGGTATACAAATACCTGTTTATTTGTCTGCTTTCAATTTGTTTGGATATATACCTAGGAGTGGAAATGCTGGGTCATGTGATATTTCTGTTTAACCTTTTGAGAAACTGCCAAACTTGTCTGTAGCAGCTATATCATTTTATATTCCCACTAGCAATGAACAGTATTCCAATGTCTCCATGTCCTTGCATACACATGTTATTTTCCAGTTTAAAAAAATCATAGCCATCTGAGAAGGTGAAGTGATATCTCAGAGTGGTTTTGATTTGTATTGTCTTAATGATGAATGAAATTTGAGTATCTTTTAATGTAGTTATTGGCCATTTGCATATCTTTTTTGGCGAAATGTGTATTCATGTCCTTTGCCTATTTTTGAATTGGGTTGTTGTATTTTGTTTTTGGGTTGTAGGGGTTCTTCATACGTTATTATTAATCTCTTATCAGACAAGTAATTTACAAATATTTTTGCTCATTCAATAGGTTATTTTTTACTTTCTTGGTAGTATCTGTTGGTACATAAAAGTGTTTAATTTTTATGAAGTCCAGTTTGTCTCTTTTATCTTTTGTTGCCTGTGCTTTTGATGTTACGTTCATGAGATAATTGTCAAATTTAATGTCATGAAGATTTTCCCATGCTGTTCATTTTTGAAGGGTATTTTTTCTGGATATAGAACAGTAGGTTGACTTCTTTTTTTTAATTCAGTATTTTAAATATGTTGCTTCATTATCCTCTAGCTTGCATTGTTTCTGATGAGAAAAGTGAGATTATTTTTTATTTTTGTTCTCTTGTATGTAACATGTCTTTCTTTTCCTATTTCTGTTTTTAAGGTATTATCACTGGTTTTCAGCAATTTGAATATCATGTGCCTTGGTGTTTTTTTGTTTGTTTATCCTGCTTGGAGTTCATTGAGGTTCTTGGTTCTGTGGATTTATAGTGTTCATCAAATTTATAAAAAAAAAACATTGTGCCACTATATCATCAAATATATTTTTTGTTCCCCTTCTTTTTCTGGAATTCCATTTATCTGTTTATGAGATCACTTAATATTATTCCACAGGCTTTGTTAAGTTCTCCCCCCCCCCCCCGCCCAGTCTTTTTCTTCATATGCTTCAGGTTGGATAGAATTTACTATTATTTCGTTCTTTGCCAACTGCCCTCTGAGGAAAGTCTTAAGTCTTGATTTTATCCATGATTAGGAGGCAGGAATCACATAATTTATTGACAATACTATTCTTTTTGGAGGTCTTTAAAGTTTTATGGAAGAAAATAAGATCCCTGAAGCTAGATAGATGTAGATTTAAATGATATATACATCATTTAATAGCTGTGTAACTTTGGGAAAATTATACTCTAAACATCAGTTTTCTGTTCTATTAATAGGATTCATTCTACCTACTTTGTAGGGTTACTGTGAATGCATAGTGTTTAGTAAATGCTAGCTGTCTTCTGCTCACCCTTAAATTGTTCACTCTGGTTATGCCAACAGCCATGCTTTCGTTAGTTTTATGGACTAATAGGTACTTTAATGAGCCTGTCCTCTCAGCTGCGTTGACCATATGTTGACTTATCTTTCTGCAAGTTTTACAATTTCTCTGTGATTCCACTGAGTTTGTTAGAAAATTGGACATAGCAATTTACCCACTAAATGAAATTTATTGAAACAATAAAAGAGAAATCACCTAGATTTAAGGATCCCGTTAAGAAGGTAGGTCCCAGAAAGCCTAGGAAGACTCTTTATTTACTCAACTTTACTCTTTTTATTTCTAGTTTTTTCTCATTGCATAAATGTTACTACCCTCATAACCATGCTTCTCTAATCAAGTGCTGAGAATGGTAGCAAAAACAAAATAAGACAAAATTAAAAAAAAAATTAATGTTTACTAATTTTCGAGAGAGAAGCAGAGAGACAGAGAGCACGAGCATGAGCAGGGGAGGAGCAGAGAGATAGGGAGACAGAATCAGAAGCAGGCTCTAGGCTCTGAGCTGTCAGCACAGAACTTGACGTGGGGCTCAAGCTCACAACCTCGAGATCATGACCTGAGCTGAAGTTGGACACTTAACCGACAGAGCCACCCAGGCGCCCCAAAATAAGACAGTTTAATTGTCTCATACCCACTAAGAAACTCAGGCTGTGAGAAGCTGGAAGAGCAGGACCTTGCAGTGTTACTAAGTGAAGAGTGAAGAGTGTTTTACTGCCGTGAAGTGGATAAGGCTCAATACCTGGAGATGCTGATCTGAGGTTATGACTCCAAAGACTCTATAATAGTACTGACCACCAGAACTTTCTGTGACGATGGACATGTTCTGTATCTGCACTATTCATTATGGTGGTCACCAGCCAGCCACAGATAGCTGTTGAGGCCTTGAAATATGGCTAAGGTGACTGAGGAACTGAATTTTTAATTTTATAACTTTAACTAATTTACATTTATATACTCATGTGTGGCTAGTGTCTGCCACAGTGGACAGTGTAGTTTTACTGCAATCCTATTTTTATTATCGGAAGAACTTGTAAGAAATCAACATACTTACAGATGGTCCTGTCAGCTTTCTACTGTAGATGTGAAAATTCTACTGTAGATGTGGCAAAGGTATTTGGACAGGTGGTTTATAAAACAAGAAAGAATATGTTGGGTATTGCATATAGTGGAGTCCTTTGATACATATAGAGGCTCTTGAGTTAGGGAAAGGAAAGGACTCAGGTCATGTCAGTTTGACCCATGGAGTAATGGGTATCTGAATTTTTAAGTAATAATTTTTAGAACTTTATTTTTAACTTTGTTACTGATATGTACATCACCATCCTGTCCTACTTTTTTGACCTAAAATAGGTCCTTTCAGGCTAAATTAAGGTGTTATAAACCACATATGAAAAATGAAGAGAATTTGTGATATGTTAGAAAATCATGTTTAGAATGTATCACCTTTAATTTTTTTTTGTTTTGTTTTTTGTATCACCTTTAAAAGAAGTGCTTGTTGCTACATTCTTCTTAAAAATCAATTTACAAATAAAATCATTTCAATAACATATTTAAATAGAACTGAATAATCTTTACTGTCACTTTCACATGTATTGTCTCATTTATTCCTGTCATTGGCCCTGTGAGTCAAATAGAGAGGACATTATTTCTGCTTTACAGATGTGACTGTTGTGGCTTCAGAGAAGTTCAGTGACTTGCCCTTGGTCACTGAGGAGGTGAACTCAAACAGTATTACTCATTTTTTATTCTTCCCCGCATCTGCTAGCTATACTAGTTCATGAGGCCACTTGACTTTTTAAATTGATGACTGGTTCTTTCAGCATCTTCAAAACATCATGACTTCAAGCTTGTGTGGCCTCACCCTTATAATTTCTATGCTTCAAGAGGAAGACAGCTTCGATTCATGTCAGTTGTGTAAAATTAATGGTACCCTCATATTTTATTTAATAAATATTAATGGTTGGATTTGGCAGAGGGCAGGGGGCTATTTTAGACCTTTACTGTAAAGAAGATCATTATCACATCCCCAAATTTGATTTCTAGAGTGCTTATTTATCAATATTTATTAGACGCTTTGGTTGGCTCTAATTATCCTTCGTAGTTCATGGCACAGAGCTCCTGTCAGGCAGTGTCACCCCGGCTAAGTGTATTCGAGTGCACTTATTTAGCTGTTCTGTCATTTGACAGAGGTTTGTCCTGTCTTTGAGATATAACTCGGTTGTTGTCGTTTCTGTCAGCACACGATACAATAGAAATCCTAAATCAATAACACTTTTTATTCCTATGCAGTTGATGCAGAACAGCCTGCTTCACATTGAGGTTTAATGTGTTGTAAATTAATTATCTGGAATGAATACAGGGTCAATGGACCTTGGTATGACCAGGATGTAATGTTAAAGTGTTCCATTTCCTCCTCCACGTCTCAGCATTCTTACTCTGTCTTTTGTGCACGTCTGTTATGCCTTCGTCTGCAGTAAGCTCCCTAAAGAGTAGTTAATGCCCCTCTAGGGATTGATCGATAGAAAAAAATTTGCTTTACCATAAATTTGCTGAACTATTTTCTGCCCTCCAGGCAAAAATGGGACATTTTTATTTGTAATACATATAGTTGTACTTAAAAAAAAAGAACATTTAATTGGAATTTTTAATTGCCAAATTCAAACTATCATACATTTTCTCTTAATTCAGAGTGATATCTAAAAGATTTGTGCAAATACACGTGGGTTTTATTTTCTCCCGCTCTCTATTGGAAATGAGGATAGTTGTTTATTTTTCAGAATTCAGTTCAAGAAAAGATAACTTTGTCCCATAATCTAAATGCGGATATGATGGCAACCCCATTTCAAATGATATAAAATCAGGTACAGCGAAGTAGATTTTCTATCAGAACCAGAGCAATTAAAAAGCAGGAATTCACTAAGTTTTAAAGTACTCAATTTTCTATTTTCTTTAAAATAAGAATGAGAAAGCAAACTCCATTATAGTTTCGAGGGTAGCTCTGCTATTAGTAGCTATAGAAACGAGGTAACCAGGTAGCGAATAACAGAAAAAGAGGGAGAGAGGGAGAGAGGGAGGAATAGAATATGAATACGGCAAAGGAAACAGTCAACCTAGCTGTAATGCTTAAGTACTAATATTGTGATTTAGGAACAGGCGAATTGGGAAGTAGATTAGCCAACATCTTTGCTGGTTTATCAGTATGATAAACGTGGCTTCTCTGACACGTAGGCATATGGTACAGCACCCAAGCAAAAGAAATAGAACCATCTTTGCAGGAGAGGTAGTAGAGAATGGAGATACAAATACACAACGCTAAATTGCAGGAAGCCCACTGGGGTCAGTTTCATGATTTTTTGCAGAAGCCTTTTCCCTGTCAGGTTAAGGGATGGAGAGTGGAACCAAACTTGCTTTACTTCCCTTGACAACGAGGTCAACACCACTTGTAAATCTGACCTCCTCCCATTGCAGCTGTGTCAAAGGTGGGGCACTCAGTGGGACACTGATTTCATACAAGACAGCACATTTTCCAAACTCCAACTTGCCACATGCCTGGTGAAAATGCCTCTGATCTTAGTTTAAGTTCTCCGGGAATATTTTCAGCTTAGACTTTATCCTCACATGTGTCCTGGATCATCAGACTGTATTACACTGTCGCTTGATCTTTAGAAACAAACACCCTAACAACCAAGCTGGATGCTCTACATGGACAGCTTTTTGAGTCAAAAGAGTGTGTTTTCTCGCTCGTTAAAGCCTGAGAGGATTGTGCAGTTACAAAAGATAGCCTCTGTGCTTCTATTTCAGAGCGATAAATTATGAGATATCCCAACTGCTAACACCTAAGCTTTAATAAAAGGGAGACATACATTTTCAGTGTATCATCATCCTGACCTACTAAACAGAGTAACAAAGAGGTCAGTGTGTGCCAAATACAGAAGCAAACAAATGATTTCAGTTTTTCAGAGTGAAATTATATATTCATTCCAAGAGGCAGTATCATATAATGGTTAAGAACAGGGGTCAGCACCCTAGAGCCCCAGGGCAAATCTAGTCATCCACCTGTCTGTTTTTTAAATAAAGTTTTATTGATATAGTCATGCCTATTTATATATTGTCTATGGCTGCTTTCCCACTGCCAAGGCAAATTGAGTAGCTGTGGTAGAGGCTATATGGACTGCAGATTTGAAAATATTTACTATCTGGCTCTTATGGGAAAAGTTTGCCAACCCCTAGTAGAGTGTGGGTTTTTGTGTCACATTGTCTGGCTTTGAATCCTGGCTTCAGTATTTACTGGCTGTGATACCTGGAGCAGATATTCTTTATGTTTCAGTCTCCTAACCTATCAAATGGGCATACCAATAGCAATTTCCTTTTAGGTTGCTTTGGAGATTATATGACTTAATGCGTATTATTTTAGGAGTCCACCTGGCTTGGAGTAATCAATCCTATTCTGCTCCCCTATTCTTAAACTTCTCAGAAAGCGTTCTGGATCTCTACTAAAATTATTTTGGCTTTTTATTGTGCATAGGACAGTTTTATATTTTTAGAAACATTAAATGTGTAGGCATCAAGACTCTTATTTCTTAAAAGCATACACATAGGCAGCGTATTCTTATTAGAAGAAATAATAACTTTGGTCACCTGTGGAATTTTCACTTATTTAAAATTGCTAGCATTGTTCAGATTTTGGCACCAAATGTGGTTCACAAAGAAATTCAATTACTTATTCTTAAAATACTGCAGGAAGACTGGCAGAAGCAAATCTAAACCATGCTACGTGGCAGAGGTATAGGATGAGGCAGACAGAAAAAATGTGGATAGCTCATTGTGAGAGAACCAAGCCCATGTCTTTGAACCCTTAACTTATGTTCTTCCGACAGAATAAGAGTCCACATCCTATGGCACTGGGGACCAAGGAGTCACAGCGAATTATTCTCAGTGGCTCCTGGCTGGTTGTACTAGAAAATGTTGCACATTGGCAAAGTACGTCTCCCATGGCCCCTTCCTCTGCCTGGTGCCCTCTCTTTGCAGTCTTCAGCTGTTCACAAGTCCCTAATGCATTACATTCCTCAGGCCAGACTGTTTCCAAAGTGACTAATGTTCCAAATGATCTTTTCCTGCTCACCCCACAGTTCCTGAGCAAAACTCTCAGTTTGGAACCCATCTATTCCAAGCCCAAAACTGAGCTGATCAAAGTGACTCCTTCTCAAGGAATATTTGTATTTCAAAAGGAGAATGTTTAATACAGATGAAACTCTAACTAGTGAGGTGTTTCTGAGCAGCGGGACCTTTGTCATGCTTTTTCTAGTTGAACTCCCTTTTTCCTCATTACCATTAGTCAGCGATTTAGCACCCCTGACTTCTGAAAGATTGTCAAATCTTGCACTAGGCCAGATTGTATTGTGCTTATCTTATTCAAGAAAACATCCCAAAGCACCATGTGTATAGTAGATTCTCCTTGTGCTATATTGGATTGGATGTCACGGTGTAGTAACTCTAATGAGTGCTCCCTCAAACCCCCAAATGGCACCAAACTGTGCCGAGTATGTCTTAACTACATCAGCATGGAAACTGGGGAGTTGCATGTAAAGAACTCCAAAGCAATCAAGCATATACTGAATTTCCTTTCTGTTCAGCCCCTCCCAGTTAGGAAATTGCCTGTTTGATGGAGAATTTAGAGGTATAGTTCCTACTGGGCAGATGGAATTTGTGATTCTTTCACAAGTATTGTACTTTAACTTATCACTCTTTAAACTCTGTTGAGGCACTTTCAGTTCATTTCAACTTGTCTTGAGTTTGAAGGACTCTATATAACCCCTTTCATAAAGTATCCTGGATGGTGCCAGGTACATGATTTGATTTGCTTAATCTGTGTCTAATAACATCGGTATATCCTGGTTAATTGTATTAGAATCCTGAATTGACAGAGTTCCTTTCTTCCTGAGAATTTAACTATTTTCCCAAAGGTTTTATTTAGAACACCAGTGTAAGTTAGAGGGCAGTTTCCATTATTTCATCATCTTTGTGGAGAGGCTTGGTGTCAGTGTGACTGACTTATCCAAGGTCAGCCATTTTTCAGATATGGACCTGGGATGACGACTCAGGCTCCTTCCAGCCCCGACCAGTTCTCCATTGTAGACCACACTGCTTCAGTGTCTTGGACTGCTACTGTGGCACCATGCTGTGGTTTCATGTTGTGAAATCGCTTTTAAAGAAGCTGTTTAGTTTGAAACTGAGACCTTTGGATTAGGTTGCAGATGAACCGACCTTACACCAAATGCCTCCCCATGATGAGAATGAAGGGGAGCTATTTCGCCCTCACATACCAGCTCTAGGCAAGATTCAGACAAACTTGCTTCTGTGTGGAAGGACTTCTTTCTTCACCCAGTACATAAAATAAGGACAATAGAATGAGTTTTAGAGATGAGCACAAAATGCCTACATTTAAGACCCTTTGCCATGTAACTAGGCATGAATTACTTGGGTAATAAGTTATAGACGTTTGATTTTTTTTAACTGCAATAAAAAGTAAGGTTTTTTGTTTGTTTGTTTGTTTGTTTGTTTTTGTTTTTATTTTGAAACCGATACCTGGAAAGGAACTGTAACAGGAATGGTGAGAAGGTAGCATTTTGAGATGGTAGGGGCTCTACTCTGCTATTTATACCATTGGGTAAGAACTTTCATTTCAAAGAGATTTGGCTTTACTTTTGGGTTAAGACCACAGTCACTTTAACACTTGTTCTTTGTCTTATACCCTCACCATGTACCACCTTGAAGTGATGTTGGGAAACAAGGTCATTTCTGGAGTTGGTTGCAGTGCGGCTGCTTGTTGGTTTGTGTGAATCTGGCTTCTGCACCTGGTGTGAGAATACTATTCAATCTGTGGAGACCACAGCTCCTCTTGGGCATAGATGCTTTAAATTGGCAACTATATATTTACAGTGAAAATGAAAATATCTTCAGGGGTGCCTGGGTGGCTTAGTTGGTTAAGCGTCTGATTTCAGCTCAGGTCATGATCTCACAGTTCATGGGTTTGTGCCCTGCATCAGCTTTGTGGTGACAGCTCAGAGCCTGGAGCCTGCTTCGGATTCTTTGTCTCCCTCTCCCCTGCTTGTGCTCTCTCTCTCTCTCTCTCTCTCTCTCAAAAAATAAATAAACATTAAACAATTTAAAAAAGAAAGAAAATATCTTCAAATGCCTCACAGAGAAAAGAAGAGCTTTTATGGATTGCTCACATCAGTTCTTTCTGTGTATTTACATTTTTTTCATTTTTGTTAATGTCATTCTTACTTTTGACAGGCTTCATTGATGATTAAAATTATTATAACATTGTGTTATAAGCAAGATACTTCAAGTAAACAAGAGATGTAGTACAGGAAGAATTTACATTGAGATAGGAATCAATGGGCAGACTTTTGCACAGTATGATTATCAGGGATGACATAAGAAGAGGTGGGTTCTGAGAAAATGTAAAAGGAAGAAGAAAAATACATTCTGTGAAGCAAAGCAGTTGTTTCTGGAGAGAACTGTGAAACATCCATGAAACATATATGGTAGTTTGGCTCTTGTTCTCATGATTCCTGTACCTTGAATGCAGTTGTTGATTGATTTTCCTTACTCTTACTCTGTACAAGATGGTAACTCAGGCTAATGGGTCCATAGCAAGCAAAGCAAGTGGAAGAAATTACACATTGAAAACAGTCCATAAATGGTATGGTCAATTCCCCCCAAATTGAAAGATGATGTATTGAACAAAACTGCTGGGGGCTTTGGAAAAGTACATTTAAAGTAAAAAAAAAAAAAAAAAAAATTGGAGCACCTGGGCAGCTCAGTCAGTTGAGCATCTGACTTCAGCTCAGGTCATGATCTCACAGTTTGTGAGTTCGAGCCCTGTGTTGCGCCCCATGCTGACAGCTTGGAGCCTGGAGCCTGCTTCAAATCCCATGTCTCCCTCTCTCTCTGCCCCTCCCCTGCTTGGCTTCTGTCTCTGTCTCTGAAAAATAAATAAACATTAAAAAATTCTTTGAAAGTAAAAAAAAATGAAAGAAGTAAAAGGGAAGGACTCTATAATTTTTGAGAAATATTTTATTATTCATACTTTGTAGGTGAGGAAAGTGAAATTTTGAAAGGTGAAGTAGCTTCACTAAGGTCACATAGCTACTTAGTGGTAGGGCTGGGATTCAGGAAAAAGTCTGCTTGGCTCTGAAATCTCTCACTTTTTTAGTGGTAACTTCAGGAAGGATGGGAGAAAGAGGGCATCTAATATAGAATAGGACACATTATCGGGTGAGATAGAGGGGAAATAAACCAATTTAAGAGACTGTGGGCAGCGGTGGGCTTCCTGAGGGCAGAAACCCTTGGAATTTTTGCAACTCTCCCCTTCACCTTCATCCCAACCCAGTAAAATTGCAAGTTATTTACAGATGCAGTAGAAATGCCTTAGCTACTTAAGGAGAAAACTAATTTTAAGGATGTCTAGTATAATAAGAAAATTAATAGCACTTATTTTTCTCTGTTTTGCATGATTACTCAGATGGAACTAAGGCATTATGTATATATTTCACACATCTTTTCACTCTGTCTTCCCCTCCATTAACTACTTAGTATCCCAAGATGATACAGTATTATTAAATACATCAGTATAATTCCTTTAAATGCTTTACATAATTAATTTACATCATAGAAAATATAGAATATAGTCTACTCTTCCCTTCAAATAACTGATCTGCATTTTATGTTATGTGAACAGAAAAAAATCAATAATTTGTTATTTATCCATGCCTTCCCAGATGCAGGTAGTCTACTAAAAATTTATGTGTGAACTGGTGAATTCATCAACTTTGTCACAAGTCTGCATTAATTGATACTTGTGACTGAAAACTTTTTTCTTTTCTTTTCTTTTCTTTTCTTTTCTTTTCTTTTCTTTTCTTTTCTTTTCTTTTCTTTTTGTTTCTTCTCTTCTCTTTTCTTCTCTTTTCTTTTTTTTTTAGAAAGATACAGAGAAAGAGAGAGAGAGTGCAGAAGAGAGGGGCAGAGGGTAAGAGAGAGAGAGAATCTTAAGCCCCAACGTGGAGCTTGATCCCATGACACTGGAATCATGCATGACCTGAGCCAAAATCGAGTTAGATGCTCAACTGACTGAGCCACCCAGGCAACCCTGCAAACTGTTTTTTTTTTTTCTTTAGGGATCTGCTATCCTAAATGCTATTCTAATGTTAATAGCAAATATAATTTCTGTAGCTGTGTCTCTGTTATCTTCAGTTCCATGAAATGTCTTGTAAGTTAGTTTAATTGTTAATAAATCCAAATCTAAATTATCCTATCAGAATGATTTATTAATTTAGACAGAAATTTTATTTTGCAATATTTCTTACATGAACCATTTAATATCCAGATTGTCTCATGAACCATTCAATATCCAAATCATTTTAGAAGAGAGCCATAAACAAAATATGCAGTAACTTGGGTTTCTATCTGTTACATTTAGGGATGACTGAAAAACTGGTGACATTTGCAGATGATGGGGACTATTTACATTCACTGTATTCAGCACAGAAGAGACAGTCTGCCTGTGCTAGATCTGGAGGGGAAATTGTTAAAGGGGTAAAGTTCTAGAGAAGAATCCAAGTCTATGTATTACAGTTGAAAAAGGGGGAAAACAGAAAAGGAGAGGAGAAACATTTCACCTGTAGTTAGATTTGCAGGGTAGGTTCTCACAGGTTCTCCTGCCTGAAACCCAGGCCTGGACTCCTGGGTAACTCTGATGGGGAATGTTACGGGTTGAGTTGTGTCCCTCCAGATTCATATGGTCAAGTACTAATATCTCCACGACCCCCTCCACCGCCCCCCCCCCCCGCCCCACTCAGTGCCTTAGAATCTGTGTTTGGAGACAGGGACATTAAAGAGTTAATTAAGGAAAAATGAGGTCATATGGATGGGCTTTCATTCAATATGACTGCTGTCCTAATACTAAGAAGAGATTAGGCACAGACAACATGGATGCAGGGGGTGATCATGTCGGGGGCAGTGAGGAGGTAGCCATCTACACGCAAAGAAGTCTTCAGAAGAAACCGAACATGCTGACACCTTGATCTTGGACTCCCAGCCTCCAGAATGGTGATAAAATTAATTTCTGTTCTTTAAGGCATCCAGTCTGTGGTATGTTGTTATGGCATTCCTGGCAGAATTACACACGAAGCATCACTGGAGGCAGCTGGAGGAGCTGTGGAGCTCGGGCAAGGAGATGTGAGCTCAGTGAGAAAATGGCCTACTTTGGACGTTTTTATTTTTTAAAGCATCTATCAATTTTAGCATTTACAGCAGAGTAAATAAATTCAGACCTCTGAGAAAGGGAAATAAAACTGTTTGGCTGGCTAATCTTCTATCCTGGGTTCTTTTTTTGAGTTCTCTCCTCTTCATTCTCTTTGTGTTTCTTCCCTTCCACATCTCTTTTTGTCCACATCCTTTCCCTTGTAGGCTCATACCTAACAGTTATGATCCAGTTCACAAAGCTATGTTTATGTTCATAGCTGTGCTATGAAGTACTGGTGAGCATTGATTCATTTTTCACACTGCTTAGAGTGAAGCATCTTCATTGCTTAGTGAACTTTTGACAAGGAGTTTCCGTGTTTCATATTACATATTTTCCATATGTCCCATATCTCATATTTCCCTCAGAAAGCAGAATGGAAGCTAAGTTCTGATCAAGGTGACCAGTGGAAAAATAGAGAAGAACATTTCAGCCCTGAGGAGGATCTAGGGAATTTTCTAGTGAAGCCAGTGGTTCCTGAGTCCTCATTCTAAAAGGCTCAGGGATCACAGGGAGGGCGTGGGTTTATAACAGCACCAGGCGATGGTGGCTAGAGCTGTGAGCATAGATCTATGCAATACTAAAGGGATTCCTCCAAAAAAAAAAACAGCTTCTTGGGCATGTTCAAGTTCTTTATTTAGTAAAAATTTAAATGTTTAACTGTGGTAAAAATTACATAACATAAAGTTTATTATCTTAACCAATTTTAAGTATAGAAGTCAGTGGTGTTAAGTATATTCACAGTGTGCTTACGTTCTTAAATAATGAGTCATATGGTAAAACTTCCACATTCTTACATGAATTTTTGGTACAGATGATCAAATATAATCATTATATTTTAATTTTAGAAGTAATATAAAAACAGTCTAATATAAAATTGAATTAATTTGCAGAAGCCTACAGATGTAGCATCTACTGTGAACAGGCACTGTTTCAGAGACTGCCCAGATAACACTGAATACGATAGAACAAGGACCTAGTTTTCACTGAGCTCACATTTCCAGGGTGTGTGGTGGGCTGAGAAGAAAGTTCTCAAGAACCCCGAAGGGTTGGAGATGTTACCATACTTGCCAGTCAACAAGTTAGCGTGCTACAATTTCATGACTCCTGGATTAGAGTCAAAGGACAGTTTATTATTCGTATCGGTAGAAGTAGCCCGATAGCCACTGTTTTCTTTGTGCTGGTTCCCAGAACCCCAGTTCCCATAGGGCAAAGTGAAGAGGGACAGGAAACACTTGCACACGCAGTGAATGTTACAGGAGAGGGACCTTAAACTTGGGGAACCCAAATCTTGGCTAGTGGGCAGTAAGCATGCCTATCCTTGGCTTTGTTAGGGAGACACTAATTCTCTCTGTCTGTAAGCAGATCATCCTTTTGCCCTGAAGAAAACACCGTGTCTAATTTCAAAAGTTATTTGTTATGCAAACATTCCTGAAGAGATCATCCAGAAGAAAGGAAGCAATGCTTCTTTTTGTAAGATGTGCAGAAGCATGAGGGCCCTAAGGAAAATTGTCTCTAGCAGTGGGCAGGGAGGAGATACTGATATTTGAATTTTTTTAAATGTTTATTTATTTTTGAGAGAAAGAGAGAGAGACTGAGTGAGAGCGGGGGAGGGGCAGAGAGAGGGAGACACAGAATCCAAAGTAGGCTCCAGACTCTGAGCTGTCAGCACAGAGCCACGTGCGGGACTTGAACCCACCAGCTGTGAGATCATGACCTGAGCCGAAGTCAGAGACTCAACTGACTGAGCCACCTAGGTGCCCCGGAGATACTGATATTTATACTGAACTATTTATGCAAACAGTGAGGTGTCAGCTCAGTAAAATATCAATTCCGACTTGTGATTTACATCAGCACTGGTGGTTCCCAGCATTGGTTTCAGCCGTCTTGTGAGAGAGCATGAACTTCATATCACCTGGTGGAGTGACCCAGTGCCATGTAACCAGTGTGGATCAGGATTTACATTTCTTCTGCCCCTCACTAGCTATGTCACTTGGGCTGATTGCATATCTTCTGTAAACCCATTTCTTACAAGGTAGAAATAATAACAGCCACCTGATGGAGTTAATGGAAGATTAAGGAAATAGTGTTTGTAAATTACTTAGCATAAAGTCTGAAATATAGTAAGCATTTAGTAAATGGGCGGTATTTTTATTTACTGAGTACATCCTAGGTGTCATAGGCTTTACTTACATCATTTAATTTAATATTCATAACAACACTGCAATGTAGGTACCACTATCCTCATTTTATAGATTTGGAAGCAGACACTCAGATTTATCTGAGGTTACCACCTAATAAGTGGTACAGCCAGATCCCAGCACGGGTCAGTCAGTGTCAAAGCCCACACCATTCAGTACCCAGTAGAGTTTAGTGCTTAGTGCCTGTACACTCCAGGAAAATTTCCCAGCTCAAAATCTACCTCTGCCATTTATTATCCGTATGATTTTGAACAAAATCCTTCATCTAAAAAAATGGGGAGGATAATAGTATCCGTCAGGTAGTATGGTTAAGATAAATGGAATGATACCTATATAATGCTTGCAAATAGTAGTAAAAACTCACATCTATTGATGTTACTAATATTAGTTTTTATTAGTATTGCCATGACAATAACATGGAGTCAACATTATTTATTCCAGATGGCCATTTTCCCTCATGGAAACTTGGGCCTCACCATTCAACCTCTGTGATAAGACTTTCTTGTAAGCTGTATATTAGAATGGTTTTGAGGAACAATAAATACACAGATTATAAAGTATGGTGAGTGCTTGATACATAACCTCAGATTTGATTAGGGGAAAGAGGAAAACATAATGTTTTATCAGTATAAAGGCAAGTTTGCTTTTCCAGTCTGTTTTTCACTTCTCCCATAATTTTGGTAAATTATACAGAAGTGTAATTGACCCAAATGAGTGGATAAAATGTCACTTAATTTGTTTTAGCTCATTATACACATTTGTTCTATGGATTAACTTACCTTACATACATTTCACACAGTATTTAACATTTATTTTGGAGAAAAAAAATGTTAGTAATAAGGCTTCTCATTAATGCGTACTAGTGAATATTTGTCATTGAAGTAAACCATTTAATTATTCATGTCAATAAAAATATAGCACTGAGAACAAGTCAGTAGGACCAAGGAAAATTATCTTCCTTATTCTTTAGCTTCCAGAGATATATTGCTATAGGAAGGGTTATGACAAATTTCAAAAGTAACGTAGTGTAGTGGGAAAGAGCACACACCCAGGAGCCAGCATGCCTGGGTTTGTGTCCCAGCTCTGGTACCTACTAGTTGTGTGAACATGGGCAAGCCACCTAAACTATAGGAGTTTTATCTTATTAGGAAAATGAGGATAAAAAAAACATACCTTACTGAGCTGTTAGGTGGGCTGGATGAGCTAACATCTATATGCAGTGCTGAAAAAAGTCTCTGGTTCATAGTAACATTATACAAAAGTTAGCTATTGTTACTCTCCTCTCAGCCACCTGGCATGTGACATATCTCCTATACTGTTATCACCAATTCTCATGTGCACAGGAGTTGGGGCCAGTATTTCTGAGGTATGACTGCAGGAGACCCTGGAATACTGCCTTCAATAGCATGACTCAAAAGAAATCATTGCCCAGACTGAAATGTTTTGATTGGGTTTGTGAGATCTGGTATTGCTGAATGCTTTGTGAAGATAGGCTGAAGAAATATCTTCTAATTATATTTTCCTTTCCAAATATTCCTTGTCAATATATACAAGTACTTCTGACTTTCACAGCATTTACCAAGTTACCAATTAAATTCTTCATGTTCATCATCCAGACTTACTATTTTAGCTAAAGTAAGAATTCAATTTTAAAGCAGTTTACAGCATTGTACCTAATGCTCATCAATTGCCTTTTTATTAGTTTTCTATACCTGGTAGCATATGTATTAAATTCCAGACCACAGAAATTTGAGGCTGACTGTCCTTTATCCCCTACACTGTTTTTGCTAGTCTTGCATACTTATTTAATTTGAAAAAAATCTGGTCTTCTGATTCTAGAATGTCTCCTAGTCTAACAAGCCATCACATCTGTCTACCTTTGGTGGCCCTGTCCTTGATGCTTTCCTGCTTCCCATGCTGTTTTCCATTCTTTAAGTCTTTTCTTAGGCCTCCTTTAAATTTGACTAGATTTCCTCCCAGTGCACCTTACCTATTTGTGACTTAATCTGTAGCATTATTGGGAAATTTCTCACTATCTTATTCTCTGAGTTAACAGTGGAAAAACATAACTCCATTAATTTTTTAAAGTCCTTTTTCTTAGAAGGGAAATAAGTGATTTCATTTCAACAACAATAAAAGGACACTGTAAGGAAAAAGAGTGGAAAAGGTTAAAAACTTGCTGAAAACCACATTCTTTAAGAAATAGCAGTAGTAATAGTGGAACATTATGAGAACACTAATGAAAAAAAGTTTAAGGCAAAAGGGTACTTTCTCTTTTTTTCCAACCATTTTAATGATGAACCTTTGAGATAAGCTAATGTATCCCTAAGTGCTAACTGTCTGAAGCACTCACTCCCAAAAAGACATCGATCCTGCCCCTAGGGCATTCATGCTAAATGGAAATTGCAGGGATATAGTCTTTAGTGTTACCCTCCTGGGAAAGGCTGGTGCTAAACCACAAAGAAAGGCAAATGACCATTTATAAAAAGCCCAGAAATGAAGGAGATTTAACACTGTACTTATAAAACATAATTCTTCCAGTTTCCACCCCCCAACGGACTGCTACAGTCATTTAAATAATTTACATATTTTCTAGAATCCCCTGAGAGATGTACCTGCTGTTTTGATGCTTTCTTTTTAATAGCAATAAATGTGCGATGGATCGAAGCCCTTTGAAGAGTTTCAGGTGGTGCCAAAAGTGCTAGTCATGTGTTGGCCGACTAGATACGTTTGTAGAATTTGTGGCCCAGATTAGCATGAAATAATAAGCAAAGCCTGTGTAATCATGCTGTGTCTCTCGACCAGATTGACTAGTTCCTTGGGTCAGTTAGGACAACTATTAAAATACCCAATAGTTAGATAAGCAATTTGTTGCTAGCACATCATTTCAAAAGAAGGCTGGAGAACCAGTTTGAAGGGCCTTCCCTAGCTGGCCCCCAGGTGGTGGATAGTACGGGACAGAGGGATGGTTTGGCATTGCCTTCAATTGCTTTTAGCCACAGTTATGAGAAAGGCCCATTGCGTTAGCACCAAGGAAGGAACCTAAATGACTCAGGAATATAATGGGGGGAAAAGAAGGCTGTACTCTGGAGACCAGAGGAAGCACTGAGTGGTTGCACACAGTTGCCAGTCTACCAGCTCCCAGGGAGCTTACTGTGGAGTGGTAACGTGATATCTTAACATGCCCACACCACAAATACAAGAACATTTTAAAGCCAGGCGCATGGGAAGAAAACATGTCAGAGCAGAGTGGTGTTATTTTTAATGGAGCATGTGTTTGTCTTGTAAGTGTGTCAGAAAGAGAGGAGCAGGTGTCGGGTTCCCGGCTACCGCTTCTGATGCACAGCAAGAGGCGGCCACTAGATCTCCCACAGCTACACACGGTCTTTGATATTGCAAATGAATTTATATCTGCCTAGAATCCATGCACAGCACTATCCTTTCCTAATATTTGTGTACAGTTGATTTGAAAGTAAACTGTCCTCAGGGTGCAGATTTATGAGCGGTCTTTGGGATTGAGCCAGGTCCTCTTAGGCAAAGATTAACAGCCCAATAAATAGAACTTGTGCACCACTGTAAGATTAACACAAGGAAACGGCAAAGTTGATCTAAGGTCTACTCCTAAGGAAAAGATGTGCCCCACCCCTTTTTTTGTGAAGAGTAAGAACACAGATTTGTCAGTAGTAAATGAATAACCCTCGTGTTAGAGAGTTGTCAATATGAGAGACTCTATTTCCCATGTTCAGCAATAAAGCTACCTATTATTTTGGTAAGAAATGCCTAAATTGAAATTCTAAAGGGCATTATGAACTTGAATTAAAAAGGTAATGGATTTTTTAATAAGTTCTGGGTCAAGATGTATTATCAAACTATTTTCCATAGGGCATAGAATATACCATCTATCCTCTTAATAATGCCAGATCTAGCCTTACTTCCAGAAGCCAGCTGAGGCTGCCTGTCTATTATAGTCTCTCCCACCGTCCCTAACAATGAACAAATAACTAGACGGCTATGAAACATTTTAAATAGAACTGTCTCCTAGAGAAACTGTTACTGCCAGACGCAGGCCCGATCTGGGCCTGGGTAACCTGCTTTGAGAAAGAGTAGATCAATACAGTTTGGGAGTAAGTAGTAGAGGGAAATAGGATGATGAATTAAGTAAATCATAAAGCACATGATCTATGCCTTATTGTACCCGATTGCTCTGAATCAGTATTGTGCAGAGGATAATTCTATGTGCTTTGAAATTCAAAGAGCTTTCAAAAAACTATTTTAATTATACAAACCATTTATTAGTAATGAAAGTACTATGTCTGCAAATCCTTAAGGACTGTGAAGAACTTAACCAAGCATTTGAAAAGTGGTCTGCAAATTCTAAGTTGTAGATGAGCTTCCTTCTCCATTTTACGGTTTGGACCCAAAGCTTTAAACCATTCTTTCTGTTACTCTTGGCTGTCTGACTCTGCTGTACTCTGTAAACCTTCCTTTTTGCTGTGTGCTCTGTTAGAGGACTCCTTTGCACACACCCTGAATCTTTTCTTGCGTCTCTACTTGGTCCTGGGGACACAGACACTTTTGTACGTAGCAATGGAGGAAGAGGGGGGGGGAGTAAACCTCGTGACCTACAAATAGCTGAGCTCACCAGAATTAAGTGTTCTTATACTCTCACTGAAAAAATAAATTATTAGCAGTTAATAAATGCGCAGAAAAAAACTGCTTCATTACGGGTTTAGATACCCTGTGGCTAGGGATGAATTAGTATACAGTAGTGTCATAGAGATCTTCATAGCTCCATTCATTTTCGATGGTTTTAGATTAGTGCAGGAACTTACTTTATAATATAATTTAATATTGGAAGCATTAGGTTTATTGTTATAGGTTGTGTTCTGTTTTCTATAACTCCCATAAAACAAAGCTCTCGGTAAGATAAAAGAATGCATGTGTCTTTCATCATGGACATGTGGAGAGAGTGGATCTGGAAAACGAATTTATACTTTTTCTGGAAATGAGAACTACTCATAAAACACTTAATGAGTTCAAGGACCCCTTGTTGTCATTCTGCCTCCTATTCAGATAGACTATGAACAACCCAGAGGTAGTCAGGGTAGTGGTATATTATTGGTTGACTCTGCTTCAAATTTGAAGAACTTATGAAAGCTCTAAATACCATTTTTCTTTAATAAAAGGATGAGATTAATATTTAGCAATCACAATGTACAATTAAAGAGAAAAATGAAATGAACTGTTTATGCAGATGCAGTGAGTTGCTCTAATATCACAATAGACCTGAAAGTCTGTGGCAAATTTTAAAAATTTTGCTCAAAAGTATAAAGCTCCTCTGAGATATTCTCACAAGTTGTAACCCCCACTGCCATTTTTATGCATGTCGTGAACTTGTTTACCTGCTGCATTTATGTACGATGTTCAAATGTCTCCTGGTGCTGCCGGTCTCCCTCTGTGGATCTTTATGCACTATATGCCCTCATTAATTTTGGAAGGAATTTTTAAAGAGTGCTCAAATAACACTTCCAATTAGTAACTGATATATATATATATATATATATATATATATATATATATATATATAGGCATTGGAGTGCAAATCTCATTGAAACAACCCCCAGATGGTTGGATTTTATTCTAAAAACAGTTCCTGATAAGAAAAAGACTAACTGATGTCTAGAGGTCTCAGTGAACCTTCTAACTCAGTTAAAATTCTGTGTCTGCTGTCTAAATTCTGTTCTTCATTTCTAAAGTTTAGACTTGGGGCAAACCCACCAGCTTCACTTTCTCTAAGAGATCATCGGTTTGCAGTTTATTGTGAGAGTAGTAGCCTGGCTGAATTTATATTATCATCCGAAAACTCTATGGTGATATTGCAGGGTGGAGGGTGGGGGCTCTGTAGTGTGGATGCTGTGTGTAGGGATGTTGGTGAGAAAGGAGATGAGTGAGCATATATGTAACAAAGGGATAATTACCAATCATTTATATATTTCTGGAGGGAATTCTGAACTTTAGAAGGGAAGTAGAACAACTGGGATTTTCTGGTCCATGTATGCAATGAAGGATGTCAGGGAGGGAATTATTTAGAGTCTAGGGTATCAAAGATGACCGAGAGGTAAGAGATGAATAGTTGAGAGCAGGGAGGTGAGTCAGAAATTGTCTAGATGCTGCTATTCTTCCCTCTCCAACAAGAAGATGGGTATCTTTTTATTTTCAAGTCTTCCTGCTCCTAGGGCACGCTGACCTCTAGGTGTCCACTTTGGGATGCCTATTTCCAAACAGCCTATCATCTCTCCATTCTTTGGTGGCTCGGCACCAGGTCTCAGAGAGCAAGACATGAGGTTCTTGCCCTTTTGGCCTTTCCATTGCTTCTGCTCCCTAGAACCATGGCTGCACATTTTGCTCTGTGTCCTTATCGACCACAACCTAAACTTTGGTAGCCATGTGGGTGATGCTTTTGTTGTGCCTCAACAAAGACTAAATCACTAACATGAAAAAAAATGCAAGTTGTCAGGAAAATTTGGGGAGGCAAAAAGGCTCCCCATTCCAGGTAAATAATATTTTAATGAAGACCTCTATAAAATAATGCCATGTAATCATTGTTTCCTAAATTTCAGTCATTCTCATACAATATTCAAGATTTTTGCCATATCTATTTATTACCTATTACTTATTTAATATTATTTTAAACTAACTTTTAAAGTTTGCATAGATTTTAATTACAATGAAACTTTAAATCACTCCCATAAATGGAAAACCGATATTCTTTTCCTTAAATAGAAGAAATTATCAGTCATTAGAGTGATACGTGCCATTGACCTTTAGTTGACTGTGACATGCCCAGGGTTTTGAGCCTGAGGTTTGTTTGTTTATTTATTTAATTAAAAAGGGATATAATAAGAGTTAGGACTTAAGTAATATTAGCACCAAACTGAGAAATTCTCCTTGATTTTACCCATAAGGAGTAAGAAAGATTTAGAAAAGAGAATACTCCTTTTCATATAATTTCTATATTGTTCAATTTTGTGTCCAAATATTATTTGTGGCACCTGCCCCCCCACTGATCCAGCCCCAAGACAAAACTCTAAGTGATATGATTTTGTTAAAAACATTTTTTTAATGTTTATTTATTTTTGAGGAGAGGGAGAGAGAGAGAGACAGAGTGTGAGCGGGGGAGGGGCAGAGAGAGAGGAGACACAATCTGAGGCCGGTTCCAGGCTCTGAACTGACAGCACAGGGCCCAATACATGGCTCAAACTCATGGACTACAAGATCATAACCTGAGACAAATGTGGACACCTAACCAACTGAGCCACCTAAGTGCCCCTAAGTGATATGATTTTTAAGTTAGAAATGAAAGGAGAAAAAAATCAAGAGTGTCCTGGCAAGGAAGGGTCTCACCCCCTTCACATCAGCCCCAGTCCCAGTTGGAGAGAAGATTCAGAGAGAAGTAACTTTCTCAATCTTTTGTGTGTATGTGTGTGTGTGTGTGCGCGCGCGCGCGCGCGCACGTGTGTATTTAATAGCTGGTAGCTATTTATTACTTTTTTATTAATTTTTTTTTAATGCTTATTTTTGAGAGAGAGAGAGGCAGAGCATGAGTGGGGAGGGGCAGAGAAAAAGGGAGACACAGAATGTGAAGCAAGCTCTAGGCTCTGAGATGTCAGCACAGAGCCTGATGCGGGGCTTGAACTGACGAACTGTGAGATCATGACCTGAAGTCAGATGCTTAACCAACTGAGCCCCCCAGGCACCCCTTTATTATTTTTTTAAATATAATTTATTGTCAAGTTGGCTAACATACAGTGTATACATTGTGCTCTTGGCTTCAGGAGTAGATTCCCATGATTCATCGCTTACGTACAACACCCAGTGCTCACCCCAATAAGTGCCCTCCTCAATGCCTATCACCCATTTTCCCCTACTCCCTGCCCCTTCCATCAACACTCATTTTGTTCTCTGTATTTAAGAGTCTCTTATAGTTTGCCTTCTTCTCTGTTTGAAACTATTGTGTATATTATTTCAGCTGTTCCTGAGCAAGTTAGAGACTTTGTGGAAGACTGACAAGAAAATAGGGAACATAGTGAATGCAGCACCCTGAACCCAAGGAAATGTGTTGTGTACATATTAAACATGAGTTCTTTCAGGGAGAGTTATGAGGTTAGCTCTATGTGAAGTTCTTCATATTGATTGTAAGTTATTGAAGTAACTTGTTTTTCCCTCCTGAAATCCCACAAAAATCAGTTGGTTAAAATACAGATCATGTTCTAAAAGACAGTTTATAGGGATATAAAATTCTGGGACAACCAGAAATCCTACATTTTAGATGTCAGGGTGTTTGGTCCATGCTGTGAAGCCTTTGGCTGATTGAGTGTCTAACCTTGTAAATTTAAGTGCCCTTTACTCTGAAGATCTGTAGTTCTTTTTAAAAATCTTTTAAAGAAATTGAGAATTCTCTGAGTTTCTTGACCCTAGATGAAGTCCATGGGGGAAATCCAGGTTTTGGTCTTCATTCTATAAATGTTAAATTTATAACAACTGTCTGTCACAAGACTATGAATAGTACAATTTGGGGATTCTGGATTTATGAATGAACAGGCAGCTTTGAACTCCTTACAGGAGCAGGCACCATATGCCATTCAAAGGTAATTTCCCTTAGATTTACATTTCGTTTATTCATCTTGTGCCTCTAATGCCAAGTGCTGTGTCAGGTCTTGAAAGGAAACATAACAGTGAATAGCAGTCCAGAGAAAGAACGATAAAGCTGACAAATGGTAGCTTCCTCAATAAATCACAGGTACCGCGGAGAGAAGTTGACTATCAAGCCTACACGTTAGAAAAAGAGATGTAAGAGGAGGAAAAGAAAACAACAGAAACTTGCCATGACTCTGTGAATGAGAGAAATGCATCACAGGGAAACCTGAAATAAAATAAAAAGTATTATCTAATTTTATGAGGCAAAATTTTAAGAAACATGTTTGCTAAACAGATTTGAAAAGCATAAGAATGAAAATTATTATGTATAGTGGTAAGAAAAGAGACAAAACCAGTCTCGGTTTTAAAATGTCCAGGATGGGCATTTTCAAACAAGGTGGAATGGAAGTAGAAAGTTGATGAACATGTGGGTGGCTAAAGAGGTGAGAGGCCAGAAGGTGACAGGTACATGCATGTTCAAAGCATGATGGGTTATATTTTGTTTGCCTTTTTGTCTTAGGAAAATTCCCATCTTGTCCTGGTTTTGTGGGCTTTGACACTTAAAGGTTTAGTGCAGCTTTCTTTAAGAGAAAAAGATTAAAAAATTATAAATAGACAATTAGGCATGGGACTTTAGAAGGTGTCCATGACATTGAGGAGCCCTGTTACGTATGCTTCATTAGCCTCATGGTAAATTCACTACTGGTCCCCTTTGGAGACTCATACCCTATATGACCAGGGAGATACAGTGGGCTTTGGGCTGCTGCATGGGGCAGGTGGCCTATGATTCATCTTCTTGCATGAAGTGACTTGGGTCAGTGTATCCTCATCATTAGAATGATAAACTAGAGAGAGTTGTAATTCTGGAATGAGCTTAGAAGATAAAGGAATTATTTCTGGCTGAAGTAGTGATTATTGTATTTTAGAAGTGTAAATGGATCAGTGAAGCCTCTTCTTTGTCTTGTTTGAGTGGCCAGATATATCAGAGTGTGCTGGGTACTTGGGATACAAAGAAGAAGAATAAATGATGAATAAGAGTTCTTTTTCAGAATAGGAGGGGTGGGAAGTTGAGAGAAGAGATGCAGAAGGAACCTAGAGTGTCTCACCAAGAAATATTATACTTGGGAGGGAGCCTCAAATTCATTCATTTAACAAAAATTTATTGAGTGTTACATTGTTGTAGGACCTGGGGATTTAGCAGCAAACAAAACAGTCCCAGATCCCAGCTCACATGGTATTTTTATTCTAGGGGAGAGAAAGGGACAGTATGTAAGTATAAACTATAGATACAGATACAGATGTGTACATACATGGACAAATGCTGGTAAGTGCTATGGAGTAAAGTAGAGTAGGTTTTGGGGGAGTAGTCAGTTTGTGTGTGTCTGTGTGTGTGTGTAGGGAGCTGTTGCTCTTTTTTTTTAACGTTTATTTTTTTTTGAGAGAGAGAGAGAGATTGAGAGAGAGAGAATGAGAGCGGGGAGGAGCAGAGAGAGAAGGAGACACAGAACCCAAAGTAGGCTCCAGGCTCTGAGCTGTCAGCACAGAGCCCAATGCAGGCTCGCACCCACAAGCCGTAAGATCATGACTTGAGCCAAAGTCAGATGCTCAACTGACTGAGCCACCCAGGCGCCGAAGGGGAGCCGTTGCTCTTTTGTATAGAGCGTCCAAGAAAGACCTCAGTGATAAGATGACATTTGAAAAGAGGCCTGAAAGAAGGGAGGAAGAGAGCATGGTGGGAAGAGCCTTCTAGGCAGAGAGACTAGCAAGTGCATGAGTGTACTTGATGTGTCTGAGGAACAGCAAGGAGGCCAGTGGGGTTGAAGTAAAGTAAGCAGTGGGGAGAGAGGAGGGAGATAAGGTCAGAGAGGTATCAGGAGCTAATCCAAGAATGCTTGTGGGTCATGGTAAATATGGTCTTTTCTCTAAGTGAGGTGAGGTGCCATTGGAGGGAGTCATGTGATCTGACTGTTTTTATAGCTTCACTCTGCTATGTGGAGAGTGTTTTTTACAAGAGCAAGCCTGGAAACAAGAAGCTCATTTGGGAGACTGCTGGAGTAATCTGGGTGGGAGATGACAGTTGCAGTAGGTTGGCAGCAACGGGAGGTGGGAAGTGGTTCGTTTCTGATTACACATTCAAGAAGGAGCCAGCAGGAGATCCTTGCAGATCAGATAAGCCCCTGGAGTCAAGATTTCAGACTGAGCAACTAGAAGACCAGAGTTTTTATTTAATGAGATAAGGGGAAGTGTGGGAGGAGCAGCTTGGGAGGGCATGGTGGGATTTCTGTACTAAGCTTAAGTTTGAGGTCTCCAATAGACATTTGATTGGGAATATGGGTAGGCAACTGGATGTGAGTTTGGAGTTCAGGGCAGTGATTAAGACTAGAGATAAAAGTATTTGGGAGTCAGGAGCATACAGATAATACTTAAAGCCATGAGATTAGACAAAATCACCTAGGGAATAAGTATAATAGAGAAAAAGTAAAATATGGTATGTTTCTTTTCCTGAACCTTTGCATATATAGTTGTCATTGAACTTCTAGAGGTGAGGTTGAGCATTTAAAGTCTAGATTCCTGCTGGTTTTCTCTCTCTATATATAGATATCCACGACTTATGACTTATACACCTCAGCATTTCATATAAGGCTTCCCATAGTCTGACCTGACTGCTCACTCCCCAGTTTTAGTTGCAGCAAACAGTAAAAGTACCATCCAGTTTGGTGCCTTTGTGTGCATCTTTGCTCGTGCATTTCTTTGCGAAATGCCCACTCTGCTCCCAATCCCAGCTTCTCTGTCTCTGTGTGTCTGTGTGTGTGTTTGTTTGTCACACACACACACACACACACACACACACACACACACACACACACAACTTCTAGGTAATTTCTACTCATTTGTAAGACCTTGACTGAAATATCATGTTGTCCGAGAAGTCTTCCCCTCAGCCCATCCTTAGATAGATTAAGCCCATCTTCTATGCCCCATCATCCTGTACTTGGAAATAATTTCCGTATCCCATTGCATTATAATTGTCTCTTACAATTTGCTCATTTCTTGTCACAGAGAATACTCAGAGTGTTTGTAAAAGTGAACCAAAATATTAACTGCATAAGTAAGAGAAAAGGCATGAATGAACTAAATCTCTGTATCCCAGTGCAGAACAAAAGCAAAATTAAGCCCCAATTCAATCAGAAACTACTGAGCTAAGTTCCTCAATGTCTTCTGCAGTGTTCTGCACCCAGCGTGGTCTTAATGAATGTGCAGTAACAGACCTTCAATGATCAGCCGATGGAAAAGAAGAAACAAATAGGAAAATAAATCTTTGTAGGAAGGAGGACGAAAAAGGACAAAGGGGAGAGAGAGAGAGAGGGTTCTATTCTGAGGACAAACTGGAATATTCCTAGCTGCAATCTATCTCTCATTTGACTAATGAGGGTGAGCCTCCTGACTAAAGAAATTGATAGTCTCAACTGGGGGCTTAAAAATAACTTACAAATATAAACTGTTTGAGTCAAAGAGGCAATTAATTGTTTTTACACAAGCATTGTAAATTCTTTAAAATTCATTAATCAATTAAATAATTCATTTCATAATATTGAAATCGTTTGGAAGAGTTGCTTTTTAAAAAATTAAAAAAATTATATTTTGTTCGTGTTTCCTCTACATTACAAAAGCTATCATCTGTAAACTGCTGATAGACTAGATGTCTATTGGATAATATCATGTATACTAGTTGCTTTCCTAATGCAAATTGGCTTTGACATCTTTCATTTACTACATCACTCAATTGAAATTCCTTAAAAGCACGAACTTCATGCTATATGTCCTCATGTATGCTACATTTAAATTTGGGAATGGACATGCAGATTTCAGCACATTCTTAACTTCTTGTGTAGAACATATACACCATTCCATAACAATATGTTCCAATAATAGTACAGTCATGATTTATTAGCATTTTCAAGCTGCACATGCTTTATTTATCTCATCTCATCCTTACTAGATGTTGTTTTTTTTCAGTTGAAAAGAAGCAGACATTATGGAACTTTAAGCAGTTTGCCCAGGCTTAGGAACCAATTTCTTCCAATAAAAAAGCCTAAACTTTTTCTGTAACTATGCCTTGACACATTAATGTGTCAACTTAAAACTTAAAACTTGAGGGGCGTGTGAGTGGCTTAGGGTTAAGTGTCTCTTGATTTCAGCTCATGTCATGATCTCATGGTTCGTGAGTTCAAGCCCTGTGTTGGGCTCTGCACTAATGGTGCAGAGCCCGCTTGGGATCCTCCTTCCTCTCTCTACCCCTCTCCCCTGCTCGTTCTCTCTCGCTCACAAAATAAATAAATAAATTTCAAGTAAAACAAATGAAAAGCCTTAAAACTTGTGTATGTGTCCTACATATATTCAAGAATTCCATTAATTAGGAAACCCCAAGTATGTAAGTATATTTGAAAATGTTTATTCAAATATCATTCAAGATTTTTCATTATCAAACAGAAGTGATACATTGGAGTTATATCAAATGTATATTAAATTTATAAGGATTGCAAAGAAGCAGTTATAATTGCATAAAGAAAACCATTACTTCAGATAGTTTACTAAATAATAGAATTTCATATCTATTTGACAGCTAGGAGTATAAAACATGTAAATATACAATATAAATATGCAAATACGTAAGTCTGGTAACATATTTCATTTCTGACAAATACAAATTGATGAAGAATAAAATCCTAATTTAATCTTTTCTTCTAGCCAATCAAGTTTCCAATGTTTTATCATTTGCCTCTCACCACCCAGGAAATACATCCAATGCTTCCACTGTGAAGAACTATTAAACAAGTTGAGAAGGATGTTCTTTTGCTCAAGCTTGGTGTCTTTGCTGGAGATGTCTTTCCAGCCTCGTCCACCCAAAAACCCTTTACATATCTTTTAATAATCAGCTGGTGACTCATAAATTTACATCTCAAGCTCAGAACTTGAGCTCAGCTCCTGTTTCAGATATTATATTGGTCACTAGTCATCTCTACTTGAATTGTTCTGGGTCATCTTCAGTCACCATGAGATACTTTTTTCTATGACCCCATAAGAAGAGTGGATTATTCTTCTTGTACCTCCTTGGTTACTTTGTATAAACTTTTGGGATGCTGTCTGTAATGCTTTATTCAAGGTCTCTGCAAATACTTGGCACACAGATCAGCATCCCTTTTCTTTATTTATGGGATCTTATTATAATAACAATAGCTATTATTATTATTATTATTATGAATAATATTCATAATGCTGGACTTATATGAATATGTTAGGCAGCTAATGCTGAGATGGGAAGCAGTTGGTCATAGCAAGCCTATTTGTCATTTCTGTGAATATATATTTTTATGTTCATTTTTATAAACATGTTAGTTTCTGATGGCACTTGTAGATAAATTAATAAATCAATAAGTGAATACATTTACAAAGTTATATATATTACTAAACAAATCACACCATTTTCTTAGATAAGGTTTTGGTGGCAAAACAGGGTTACTTTAGGGAACTCAAAGTCGCTTCTGCGCGGAAAAGTTCATATTTGATGACAAGTCAGTCTAACAATTCAGCCCATTTCTTCAGCAGTGAATCAATTAACCAAAGTTTAATGCCAAAAAGTTTCTTCCCTGTGAGTCAAGGGAAAAGATGCACAATAACTACCTATGACAAGTATGTAATATTAATTATATAGTTAATTTATTTTTAATACCATGCCTGTTTAATTAGTAACCAAAGGGTGGTGGCTGTCTTGTACAGCTAGAGCTTGTATATTATGTAGGTGTGAAAGCTTACACTGCAATAGGGGTTATAACCTCACATGCAGTTCAAGATTTATGAACCTTACATGATACTTAAAAAGTCCTCTCAAGCTAAATTATAATTATTAAGTAGTTAGAATCTTAATTACATGATATATTTCCTCTTTTATAAAGGAAGATGTTATCTAAGAGAATTTTGACTGCCGGAGGCTAATAGGATCAGGCCCTTCATGGAATTTTGTTTTTCTATGAACTACAAACATATATAAAAAAAATCATGTCCTTCAAAGAGGAAAAAAAAATAATTAATCACTAATCAGTGAATTGCTTTGGTTTTCATATCCAGAGAACAATCTTGGTTCTGTCCTGGAAAGTCCTGAGTTCATTTTATTTATTTGTCTAAATGTTTCGAGATGATAGAGTTGGTAACTCCTCTGTCTCTATTATTTCCTGTTTCCTATGTTATGGAGCCTCTATATCATTCTGTAGAGTCAGGTGGAAGAGAAAAAAGAAGCATTGTTAAACTGTCTTTAAAATAGCAAGAGAAAATAACTTCCACCTTATATGTTTAAAAGAGAAATTGGATAATACACTTCAAACACAACTTTCTGTAGCATTTTCGTAATTATGCTCTTAGAATATATGATGTGTTTTTATTTTTATAATTAACAGGAAATACATGTTATACATTAAATGTGACACAAGAGATATGAATTATGCAGTCAACTCGGTATGTGCTGATGAGCACAAAGCCCAAGGCACGTTCCGTCGAGTTTCTATGAAGATCTATAATGAGTTTCAAGTACATCATTTCCTGATGGAGGATAAGAAAACATCCATCAATGCAAATTTTTGCACATTTTTTCAGCTTTTATGAATACTTTACAACTTCTAAAAAGAGTGAATTTTGAAAGTGCAACTTGAGCAAATTCTATGAGTAATTTTATATTCTACTGTTTAGGCTCAGTGGAAGCTTCGAAGGTATGTCTATATATATATATATATATATATATATATATATATATATACACACACATGTATATTTAAACTTATTTTAGAGTGCTATAAAGGAAGGTGGCTAGTATTGCACAGTTTCCTGCTGTACAATTTAATGTCTAGTTAATGTCTCAACCTGTGATATTAGTTTATGTGGAAAATAAAAAAGTTGGTACCATGCAGCACAAAGCAAATAAATACTTGCAAATGAAACACTGTTTTAAATGCAAAATTGAGCTTTCATATACATATGCAGAGTGAACATGCATATTTCATGCATTTAATTCTTTTGAAAGAATTGAGATTACTATGAGTACCTTAAGTTCATGTTGGATTGCATTTTTATTTTCTATTAGAATAATATTTAAACATATATTAATGAATGAAAGAAAATGCTTAGGGAGTTAAATTATGTTGAATGTTAAATAAATACTAAAAATTACAGCACCATGAGGTCCTTGAGATATTTTATAGAGTAACATATAGTTATTGTATAAGAAAGTCCAATAAGACAACAGTCTCCTAATTGGTTCCCTTAACACGTCTCTCCCCCACAGTCCATTTTCCACAATAAAGAGTTATCATCCTGAAAAGCTAATCTGATCACATGGCTTCCCTGTTTAAAGACCTCTGTTGGCTCCCTGGTGCCTAGAGGATGAAGGCTAATCTCCCCAGCCTGGCCCCAGCCTGCTCCTCCAAGCCTTATTTCCTGGCAAACTCCCCCACACACCTTAACCTCTGGTCCCTGAACTGTAGAAGCAGAGGCCTGGGAGGGTCAGGCCGGGGCTGAGGGGGCAGGAAAAGAGCTCCATGGATCACCCGACCTGTGCTTCTCCCCTTGAGGTGACTTGCCACCTCTTTTATACCCAAGACGATAAGCAGGTGTATCACCCACCGCTTTTACATTTACTTTTTTTTCATTTCGCCTCTTCACTCTTCTCTAACAGAGATATTACAAAGCAACAAGCAGTTGAAAATTCTTACTACACAGTGCAAATGTAAAGAGAAGATACACTTTTGCTCTCTTCCCTTGCTATAAATTACCTCCTGGTTATGGAAAGTGACAGTTACAATTCCATATGCTCACAGAGGAAGGACACATCGCCACAAGGAGAATGGCCAGAAAGTCCTGTGACCTGCTGAGTCAGGCTTGTCCAAGGGTTCCCAAGCACGGATCCCTAGTTCCATGTACTGAGTTTGGCATGCATTTACATCCTCTATAGATGTTTATTAACAAATTGAATTTAATCAGCAGGTACATTTCAGTAGTTAGTAGGTTGAAGAAAATAAAATCATTTTAATGATACTACACATAAATTTACTTTGAATACTCTAAAATATTTCTTTTTCTACCAGTCTGCCAATACCTTTCATGATAAGGAATTGTATTTTTGGTTTAAGTGAGAAAAGGATGCAGATCGAGTGCTTATTGGTAAGAGCTACAAATTATTGAAGCCCCAAATGTATGAGGTGGTTTATCGGCCTTTTCTTTTTCCTGTTTCCACACAACTTTAAAAGTTGGTATTATGACCCTTGTTTTTACACTGAAAGATGAAGTAACATACCCCAAAGCACTCAGATAACAAGCGAGGAGTTGAGTGCATGTTTATCTGATTCACAGGAAATGATCTTCCTACTGTGCCGCACAGACTATTTATATAGACCAGAGACTTTAAAAAAAAATCCCTCTCCAGCTCAGGAAGTCATTGATCTGAGATCCCTTACCAAGAATGTATATTTCTCAATTCCCTGAAGTTTAACATTAGGGACCAGTATTTCAGTTGTGAAGCAGGCAGGGGGAAATAGATGATCTCCTATGTAATCTGAGCCCAACCTTCTTTAGACCTTTATGGATTCATTTGCAGATTCAAAAAGGGAAGTATCCTTAGTATCTTAAAGTATTTTATAATTCTTGTAGTAAGAAGAAGTGTCACAAAAGATATTCAGTATTGAATGATATGCTTGAATAGATACTAGCACAAATCAAATTCCCATTTAAGTTTCATTGTTTATGTAAGGAATATTGTTTCAAAAACTACTAAACCAAAACTATGGTAGAGCATAAAAGAGCTTGTACATCAAGCACTTAGTGGAGAGTTATATTATGCTAACAAGCTGAAGAGCTTGTCAACATCTCCTGGGTTAAGTATGCCTCCTCTTTGATCATCCAAAAAGGTTTCCAACACTGTAGGTGGCCCTAATTAACAGGGAACTGTGATCTTCTTTTACTGCTAGATTTCACAAGTCAGGCAATATACTACATTCTATTAATGCTTACTAATATTGTTCTATTCAAATCCCAATATCTCCCCAGATATACAACTGATTATAAATGTATGTCCTGTTTTAATAGTGTCTTTCAAGAGAAAGTTTGATGCTTCATATCTAAATATCCTCAGGGTTCCTGTAGTCAATTATATTTTCTCATTATGGACTAAGAATGCCTCACACTCAGAATAAGCTCCATATCTGAATAATCCACATCTGAATTCTACCCTTGATTGAATTTACATGATCTTTCCAGGGTTGGAGGAGGGGGGAGATGAGACTGTTTATGTGTGTGTGTGTGTGTGTGTGTGTACACGTATGTTAATGTGATTTGATGTGATGTGATGTGATGTGTGTGTGTGTGTGTGTGTGTGTGTGTGTGTGGTGGTGGTGGTGGTAGTGGTGGTGGTTTCACCTGCATTTAAATCCTGTTTTAATAGCCACAGGAAAGATGTTGGTTGCTTTAAATATATAAATCTCTTTTAATAGTTCAATCCCATTAAATAGTTATTTTGATGTTCATTTTAGAGATTAAGAGACCCAAACTCATTCTGTGGAAAGGTGGAAGATTGAATATATTCATCTAATTTTATTTCTTTTGAAATTGCAGTGAAAATACAGTACAGAGATTAAAAAAATATATATATAACCATAATGAGGATGGAGGAAATGGGAAAAAGTAGAATATGTCAGTGCTGGAAAGCATATGGTTGAGTGATAATTGATTTGACAGACCCGAAAAAGCCAACCCTTGAAATGTGGAAAGCTCAGACCCAATGAGATGTAGAATCCTTTGAAAGTTCAGACATGTTCAGAACCAGGAAGCTAGCCTGAACAGAATGAGATCATGCTGACACCTTCATCTTGAACTTTTAGGCTTCAGAACTGTGAGCAATAAACTTCTCTTGTTTGTAATCCACCCAGTGTCTGACATTTTGTATAGCAGCCCAAACAGACACCAGCAATTTTCCCCCATTTTTTTATTAGAGTCTCTGTAATTTTTTTGTGTGTAAAATTTTTTTAAATATTCTGGATATGAGCGTTTTAAAAAAGTTATTTGTGTTATAAATGCCTTCCCCAACTTCATGGTGGGTTTTTACACTCCTAACAGAATAGAATTTTTTTAATGAATGTATTTTCTTTAATTGATGTCATTGATCAAATTTCATTTAACACTGGTATTTTTGTGTTCTATTTAAAAGAAATTTTCCCCCAGTTCAAAATCTTGAAAATACTCCAACTTTCATTTTAAACACTTGTTTTGCTCTTGAAATTTGTCTATAATCATTTGAAATTATGTTTTAAAACATATATGCTTAGCTGTTAAGCTAGCTGTCAAGTTTTGATTGTTCTCCATATGAAATTTAATTGATCCAGAACCATTAACTGAAGACACCAGTCTTTCCACACTGCTCTGCAATGCTAATTTTCTAAGTATCCACTTATATGTATATGTGTGTGTTTCGGGGGGGGGGCGGTTTCTGTTTGATTGGCCTGTTGTCTACCCTTGGACCAGTACCACACTGCCTTCATACTACTGCATGATGAGTCTCACTACCTGGTAGGACAAGTTACCTCCTCTTGTGTTCCATTCCTGCCACCTGGGTAAGCTGAGGGTGCTCATTTCACTGCCTGTCCAGTTATGATCTACTCCTCTTCTGAGAACTGGAAGTAGGCCATGACTAACTGGGAAAGGGAAATAACTGCCTCTCACCCACATTCTTGCTTGATGTACAGTACTAGGCCCATGCTACATCTTTGCAAGAGATCCTAAATGTGATGAAGTCCTTTTTTCCCCAGATCTTACAGCCTTGCCCAAGATTTCCCCAGGAAGGTTCTTGTAAACTCTCAGGGGAACTAAAGTCAGGGCATGACCTAGAGTCTTTCCGCTTATCTTCTCCTCAGAACCCATAGTTGTATTAATAGTGCTCTTTCCTGGTGTAGCTGGCTTGAGCTTCCTACTTAGTTTTTATAATCATTACCTGGTGAATTTTTTTCAACTGTTTGTTTTTCCTGTTCCTTTTCTTCTTACTCTTCCTTATCCTCCTCCTCGTCCTCCTCCTCCACCTCCACTTCCATCCTCCTCCTCCTCCTCCTCCTCCTCCTCCTCCTTCTTCTTCTTCTGTTATCTGTGTATAGATACTGTTCGTGTTTCATTATTATAATTATGATGATTAATCTTTAAATGAGATGGATTCTTTCTGGACCAGCTCTTTGCAAATTTGTAAACAGTCCAGGGCAGTTTTCTGGGCTATCATTACTCTCCCTGGTTATTATGAAATTTCCTTATGGCACAAGTTCATACCGCTGAATGAGTTCTTTTAAATTTATTTTTCCCTCATTGAAGGAGATCTGCAGTTGCATGATTGCTCACTATCCAGAGCCCCTCTCCTCATAGTTTACTTCCTGGCAGTTGGTCTTCAGCGGTGACCAAGTGTCTAAACATTCTTTGTTCAGCTCCAGATTTTTGCTTTTCCACTTTGCTGGATGTGATTCCAGGAAGTTTTTTCCGCCTAAATTTGTCATTCAAGAAAAGGGATTGTTGGATTCACTTTTAAGCCTTGATCACTTGCTTTGGTAACTGTGCTCTGTAGGTTTTCTCCCAAACCTGCAGCCACAGATGTCTCTTCCTGATATCTTCCCACATGCCTGTTAGATCTTTGCTGACTTTCCCCATATGTTGTAGTTTGGGGTTACAGCATCTCATTGTCTCACCAGTGATGGCATTTACATTTCAGGTTCACATTTTTGTTGTTGTTTTAAGGTGATTACTAAGGGAGAGAGGGAGCATAAATGTCTTTTTTTTCTGCTATCTCAAAGATTGAAGCTGATACTTTATTAGAAGATATACTCTGCTTGTCTTGTCCTCTGCTTCTCACAAATATGTTGTCTCTGCTCTAGTCCAGCAATGTTCAGTACAGCTTCTACGATGATGGAAATGTTTTCTATATGCGCTGTCCACTATAGATAGCTGACAGTCCCATGTGGCTACTGAACACTTGAAATGTGGCCAGTGTGATGGTAGAATGGAATTTTAAATCTTATTTAAATTAATTTATTTAAAATTAATCAGCTAAACCCTAGTTCTTTAGGTTTCCCTAAATGTGTGTGCTTTTAGAAGGCATGTATCTATCTTAGGTTAATTTTTTCCTTGTACCTGTCATATCTTTTCCCTATAGCAAAGATCATAGAACCCACAACTGCTTGAAAGTAAAAGGAAAAGTGCTAGGAAGAAAAGAAGTAGGCCAACATCTCAGAAATCTTATCCTCCATTAACTGGCATCTGAATTTCCTGTTTTGATGAAGTCAAAGGCCAAGAATTAGTTGGAGGCATCCGGCAGCTTATCTGGATCCAGATGTGCAGCACCTTTTAGTCTCAGCTATCACCTTTGATACCTAAGGCAAATGCCAATGCAGCATTCTTTAGAATTTCTAATTAGCTATGAAGAAAAAAAAAATTATGGCTGGGCTCCTAGGTCTACAGGGGCACAAAACAAAGAGGAGATAATATATGGAGGATTAAATGTGTTCTTAGTCCCAGGGAGTGGATGTCCCATAAAACCTCCATGCCTTGGCCACCACTTATATCTCCAGCGTCTTGCAAATTCTCCTTTTGTTCTTTGTGATCTGGACTCCTCTCAGACTCCAAGAATGTGCTGTGTCCCTGCTCACTACAGGACTTGTGCATATCTTGTTCCCTATGTTCAGAAACCCCGCTATCCCTTTGCCATCTTTCACTTTTAACCTCTACTCATTCTTCAAATCAAGAATATTTTCCTCAAGGAAGCCTTCTTTGACTCCTTAATCTAGGTCACTTGCACCTTGATCAGTAAAGTGATTTAGATATCTTCCCCAGAGAGGTCACAGTATTTTAGAATTAGAACCACAGTTGGGAATACATTAGCTCCCACTCTCCATCCCTAAGATGCATAGATGTATAGTGTTTATCTTTTTAAGGTTCTTGAATGAATGGTCTGTTTTCAGAGTGGTCATCCAGAAGGATAGGATGAAACTTCCTATTTGCATCCTATGCTGTGAACTATTGCCTTGATGCAAAGAAATTATATAGGTCCTCCTCTCAGGTATCAATAAGACATTGAGCCCACCCTCTAGGTGATTTGCAACTGGACCTCCAGGCTTTTTAGTTGTAACTTAAAAAATGGATAACTATTTTCATTCATAGAACTCACAGGGTTTTAAACATAGACATTTTCTAGAAATGCAAGGTGGAATCATAACAAATCATGGTAAAATTTTATTGAAGGGGGAACTGTAGTGCTTTTACCTAATGAATAAAATTACTTTCCAGTTTGCTGACCTACAAAGTACGTTCATTGCTCTCTACCAATTTAGTGCTTTGCAATTAATGGAGGTAGGGCTGGATAGTGGATGAACTGAAAGAAAGAGAATGAAAAAAAGGAAAAATAAGAGAGAAAGATTGGTTTAGTATAGAGTGAAGGAAATCCCTAAGACTAATTTTCTCAATAAAAGAGAGCTTGTAAAAGCAATTTCCCCCTTTCAGAAACTACACTGATTATGCTGAGTCAGGCAAATGCTAGGTTAATATCTAAGCTGTTTTGTTCTGTTGTCTGGGAGGCTCATAGAATTATTTATTGACAAATGGGACTTACCGACCAAATAACATGACTTCTTTGAGTTTTCCAATATATCTGGAGTGAGTTGTTCATTAGTAAGGACTAGTGTGAAAGGCCACTAATTGTTACTTCCTAATTGGAGTTAACTCAGGCTAGATTAGGGGAAAGGAGGATAATGAGAAGTCAGCTGGGATATTAGGCTATTTCTAAATGATGTGAGTCAAATCAGCTTTATGTTTTCCTTATAATAAGACTCAATTTAATTTTAAATTTATAAATGCACTAAAATTTCCTGCACTTTGGTTGTACAATGATTTATATTAACTTACCAGGAACAGATCCACAAAAAGATCCAAATGTCAATAACGTTATCAACCCATAAATGTGGAATTCTCAACTCCTTCACGTAGGTGGTGACCCAGAGGAAAGTAGCACTGGAAGGGGTACCTATTTACAGATGGGAACGTGGTCTGAGAGTCCTTAGAGATGACTAATATAAATCAGTCATGTAATTGTTCCAAAGTAGCCTGAAAATAAAATGAAATTCAGATGAAGTCATTATGCAGGCCTAACAGCCTTCTGAGAGTCAAGGCCTGAGGCTAAGAAAATAAAAATGGACCTTATTTGTATTTAACCAACAAATGAATTAATTAGCTCCTTAAAAAGCTTTAAAAATGTCATATTTAAGTACTCTTGCTCAGCTAGATTGGAGAGGCTACTTTTGTGAGTCAATCACCATCAATATCCAGTGAAAGTGGTGGTTCGGTATAGTGCACATGGAATTTGTTTCTATTTCTTTCTCTTCACCTGCCTGAGCACTTGCTGTCCTATGTTCTTCAGTGAAGGATACATAATCATATGGCTAGGTGTGGCTTTTCTTTTTTGGGTGATCAGTGGCCCCTTATTTGATGGCTTTGGCAGAGGAGTGATGGAAAAACCTAACATTGGTGATCTCAAAGAGTTGGGCAAAAGCTCACAAACTCACAGGAGGGATCTCCGAGAGTCTCTTGGTCTGACTCAGAAATATGAACTTGGTCATTTATTGTCGCAGATGCAATGTCATTAACATGTGTCAATAAGATAGCATACCCACAAGATAGGATTTCTTTGTTTTAATTGTGAATTTTGCTACAAGAGCAGAGAATGATACTTCCAAGTAATGTACCTTGAACTAAAGATTTGTTCTTATGTTGAACTAAAATTCACATTAAGTCTAACATATGTAATGAAATTGATAAACACTTTGGTATCACCTTATAAATAAGCATAGATTGAAAGCTTTGTGCATCTCACCTTTGAATCTGAGGGTCTGTGTGGCTGTGTTCAGATACCCTTGCCTTCTCTCAGGCACAGAGAAGATAACCTTTTTGCCTGAGAATACAGTGCTAGTAAAGATTCACACCTCTTCTCTTGAGTTTGGAAATACACGTTTGTAATTACAATATACGATTTTTGCCCTTTGGATGGGACATTGAATGAGAATTTCTATAATTCTTTTAAAATCTAATAATAAAATTGCAATAATTTTATATGAATTTTTATTGTGTAAGTTTCTCTTCAGAAACCACAAAATTCTCCCAGTAACCTGTTTTGTTTCATCCTCACTTCTGACATTACTACCACCCAGGAATACTCAAATGTATTTTATTTTGGTAAAATATTTATATTATTCACAATGGTGGTTACTTTGACCTCAACCACTTTTTTTCTTTTTACAACTTGAAATGTGAACTCTTTTTTCTTTCAGCATTAAAAATCCATCTTACAAATCTCCTCTTCAGAGTCTCTACCCCGAGTGAGTGTTTTGAGCAGATCTCATGCTCCCCTTTTCTTCTCTCCCACCTCAATCTATAGATTTTTCAGGATGCTGGAGCATTTAAAGTAGAGGAAAAGTGGTGTGGTGAGGTGTGAAGTAGAGAAGTTACCACATAAAGACTCAAAGCAAGGGAAGAAGAAAGATGCCAGGCAGGGATGGAACCAGAGGAGGGGAGAGCTAACACGAAACAGGGGAGCTGGAGAATGTGGGGCCTGACAATGGGAGAGGAGTGAGGAGTTCAGGTTTGTTCCAGGAAAGGATTTAGGGAGACTCACTTTGTGGTTCAGCTTATTTGGTTCTCTAGAAGAAGCAAAGTGCACATATTTTGTTTTTTGTTTTTTTTTTTGGAGTCAGGAAAGAATGCCTTACTTCTCAGCAGCAGTACTTTCTCCCGCCATCCCCCTCCTCATCCCCATCCTAGATCCTTTTAAAAGAAACCAAAGATATTCATTTCACAAAGGTAAAAGTCCCAAACTCACTGGGAAGAGTTAACATGGGCGGGAAGGTAAATGTAGGCATCAGATCCTTTCTGGTTTTGATAGAGGCTAGGATCTCTGGTAACCAAATAGTACAGGTCTCCTGAAGTGAGGGGACTGGAGCAGAAAGGGTAAGACTGGTTATCAAAGACAAAACCCTGATTTTATGATTTGCTTGTGGGTGTGGTGGGGAGAGGCTCAAGTATTTTCTTTCGTACCACCACTGATTTATTTTCCTCTAGAAACATGCAAAAAAGAAAAAAGGGAAAAGAAAAAAGAAAAGGAAAGAAAACCTTTTCTGGTCAAATGGTGCACAAACATTCTAGCTATTTGATTGCTGGTTTATAGAATGTAGCTGACAGAATTGCATGAGATTTAGAGTCTGTATTAACCTGAAACCAAGCATAGATGATCATCCTGGTTTTTGGTGCAGGTTTCTAGCCAGAAACGGCAGGCCTAACAGTGCTGGTACCTAAGGCAGGCAAGAGACAAAGAAGCTACTTCTAACTTTTTGTTAGAACTTGCCTTGTTTGGTTTCTGCTGAAGAATGACATTTTGAGTTTCCTCAGGAAATGTCATACTACTGTGGGTTTTGTTTTGTTTTGTTTTGCAATTGCTTAGGATGTGCAAACATGAGACAGCAGCAGGTCCTTCTGGTTCCTGATTGTAACACATCCTGGGCAACCAGGCAAAGCATTGTGGCTACTGTGGCATCATGGTCACATCCTTCTTTAAATAGCTTCCGTCCCTCTTTCACGGGATTGGAAACAAACTCAATTTGAATACTTCAGGCACAGCAAGTGGGAAGTGGTAAATTAAGAAAAATAAATCATGATGATAATGAATTTATTCAGCTGTGAGCCTAGCTCTGGAGAGACTTGTGGGTTATGGAGTGCCTAATACCTGAGACTGTGATTTAATTAAAATGTTTAACTTTTTATTTTGAACTAATTCTAGGCTTACAAGAATGTGGCAAAAATGGTGTGAAGAATTCCTGTATGCCCTTTACCTATCTTCTCAAAATTATATAATTCACATTGATTAATTCAATTTAGTCCTCTTCAGATCTTATTTGGATTTGCTGATTGTCTCTGGTCCAGTATCTAGTCCAGGATTGTACCTCACATATAGTTGCTGAATAATGACTTTTAAAGATTGTTGTACCACCTACACTTAAAAAAAAATTAGGAACCTTTACTATAATGATGCCATAATTTCAAGACTAGTTGAGTAAAAATGTCCAAGCCTGTTGATTGTGAATTTGAATAACTGCTCTGATGTACAATAGAGCAAGGTACAATAGCAAGAAAAAAAGTCAGAATTTCCTCAACCACATTTACTTCTCACCCATTTTAAATGGGAAGTGTTGTTATAGTCTTAGAAGCATTTTGCAAGGCCAGCACTTCCCATGGTCATTGGGGTCAGAAGCCAAATTAGAATTGTCTCCTATTTTTAATCCAGTTGACATGAGTTCCAATATTATTACCATTTCTATCTTTAGCCAAAGTTAGCCAAAATTTATGCAAAAAGCTTTTTAATCATTTTTGCTTTGACATACCAACTGTTGAATTCTTACCCTAAAGCAATATACTTGCGATTTTTTGATGCCAATTTTGTCAATATCACTGAATAGTTAATATTTTGAAAAGTAGATGAATGGTTCCAGCCTCAAAGAGCTTAACTCATAGAAAGAGTACATATTTTTCTAAAAATATAAAAAGGTGTGCATATTAGATTTATATGTATTTTTATATAAATCATATATGTACTTGATTTATCATAAGGAATTGGCTCCCAAGGCTGTGGAGTCCTAAGATGTGCAGCCAGCAAGCTGGAGACCCAGGAGAGATGATGTATAGCTCTAGTCTGGGTCTGAACACTTGAGGACAAGGAGAACAGAAGATAGAAGTTCCAATCCAAAAACTGGCAAGCTTGAGACCTAAGAAGAGCCTATGTTTCAGAAGGCCCGAAAACCATCATGTCCCAGCTTAAGTAGTCATGGAGGAAGAGTTTCTTCTTTCCCAGTCTTTTGTTCTATTCAGGTGTTCAATAGATTGGTTGAGGCCCATTCATGTTAAGGAGAGCAATCTGCTTCACTCAGTCTACTGCTCTAATCCAGTCTACTAATCTTATCCAGAAACACATCTTTACAGAGAGAATAATGTTTGACCAGATGTTGGGCATCCTGTGACCCACTAAAGTTGACACATAAAATTAGCCATCGCAGTGTAGAATTAGTATAGGAATATGGAACAGGGAGGCCATTGTGGGTTGGAATAGTGAACTTGACCTGAGTCTTAAAGTGTGGGCAGTATCAGACAGTGGAAGTGCTTGGAGATAGGAGAAGAGTTTGAGTAAATAGAAGATGTTTAAAAAACAACAGACAAACACAAAAAACATCAGGAAAACAGAAATAAGGCAGCAAGTATCATCTGTTATACAGTGAAATTTTAGAATGATTAACTGAAACATGATGTGAGTTAATGTTAGGGTACCCTGCTAAGCTCTACCCTGAGAAATGAACTAAAAAGACTGAAGATTTTGAAGGTCAGTCTGGTAGGAGTATTAGTATGAATTTGAGTGGACTGAGGAATAGAAACTGGTTAGGAGGCAGCTATAAAAACAATTCAAGCAAGGGGCATCTGGTGGTTCAGTCGGTTAAGTGTCTGACTTCAATTCAGGTAATGATCCCACGGTTTGTGAGTTTGAGCCCTGCATCAAGCTCTGTCCTGACAGTTCAGAGCCTGGAGCTTGCTTTGGATTTTGTGTCTCTCTCTCTCTGCCCCTCTGCTGCTCATGATCTGTCTGTCTGTCTCTCTCTTAAAAGTAAATAAACATTAAAAAAAAATAATTCAGGTGAGGGATGATAATATCTTAGAAGGGAAGACAGTTGGGGCGCCTGGGTGGCGCAGTCGGTTAAGCGTCCAACTTCAGCCAGGTCACTATCTTGCGGTCCGTGAGTTCGAGCCCCGCGTCGGGCTCTGGGCTGATGGCTCAGAGCCTGGAGCCTGTTTCCGATTCTGTGTCTCCCTCTCTCTCTGCCCCTCCCCTGTTCACGCTCTGTCTCTCTCTGTCCCAAAAATAAATAAATGTTGAAAAAAAAATTAAAAAAAAAAAAAAGGGAAGACAGTGACTAAGGAAAAAAAAAGAAATCTAAGAAAAATTAGCAGCAAATGGAATAAAGAAGAAAAGGGGAGAAAAGGAGCCCCAAATCCTAATTCCCACTATTTACTTATTGTTTACTGTGTACTAGAGGCAGGTGCTAAGACTTTAACCTCAATTACATTGCAATCACCTTTGTCAAGTGTCCCTAGTCTCTACAGAGTAAAACCTAAACTCTTAGTTGCATGGCACACAGCCCTTTGTGTGTAGACTTTGTTTAACTGGTTAAACTCATCTCTGTCCAGTAAGTCAGTAGATTTCAACCTTTGGATTTATTTGTAGTTACATGCACTGGGTAACTTCTCTCAAGATTCTGTTTCTTTGCTATTATGGAAACTTCTGGTTTATTCCCTTGAAAAGTTACTTACCTTTCCAAATTGAGTGTAAATGCTACCTTCTGTGGAATGCCTTTACTTCATCTTCTGGCTCGCTGACATGTTTTGGGGCCCTTACCTGACTCACTGGATCGCTGGATACTTGGAAGAGGGAGGTTGTACTTTTTATATTGTATTCTCAGATTCTAACAATGTCAAGGAAAGTAGAGTTTGTTTAGGTTAACTTTTTCCCTGCCTCATGCTTGCTTGTACAAACAGCGCAGAAGATCAGCAGCCCTCAGACTCACACCAGTCCTTCCCTCCTCACAATGGCAGACATAGCACTCTACACTGGAGGCATTATGGGTGCCTTTGGGAGCTGGAACTGCAGCCTCAGCCTGAGTCTTGTTTTGAGCCTTGGCCTTTGGATGGCAGAACCTGAGACCCTCAGCAGTGTGGAGATGAGCACATTTCCTTAGCTTGGGCTGGGCAATATAGGCAAGTTGATGGAGCTTGCGGCTGATGCCTTTGGGGATCTTGGGCTTGCGTTCCTAGGACTTCAGGAGGGCCTTGATAGCCTGGGCATGTGTACTTATGGTCTTGGCTTTGCTGGCCTGTATTTCCTTCAGGTCCTTCTTGTGTTTCTAGACAAAGTGGAAGTTTCTCAGGAACTCAGGGTCCACAACCTTAAAAAACCCGTATCTTTGTGATTGGGTTTTCTTGACACCATTTCTGTGTCATTTTTGGGACTGGTTGTGAGTGATGTGGTTCTTGGATTTGGCCATATTTGCATTGAAGCTCATGGCTCCTGAAGGGACTGGGATCAGAAGAGAAAAAGTAAATAAATATTGTTGATGAATGAATGAATGAATGATTGAATGAATGATGAGAATATGGTTCAGTATTACACCACTAATGGAAATGATTAGTTACATGATTTAGCACATTGTTTGCTTACCCTCTTTCTCCCATTTGTTTTTTCCAGTGTCTAGAAATCATCTTCCCTTTTGCTATCACTCTTCTCTTGTTAATACATGCTATCCAGAATGACTGTATGACCGACTAAAAATAGCTCCCCTGTTGCCGCTTCACTGTCAACCTGGACAAATTCTTCTCTCTTGCTTCCATCTTTTAGTGGGCATTGAAGATTGAGAATTTCTTACCATTTGAAGACTTTTTGCTAGGGAAGAGCTTATTTTAAAATCTCTTAATAATGCATTATAAGGAGATGGCGATTTTGCAGAAATCAGAACAGATTTTCTCCATACTTTGCATAATAGTTGTCATTTATTGAACTCCTGCATGTCAGGTGATTTCATTTTTATTTATTTCACAGTAATTTATTGAGCACATACAGATGCCAAATACTGCTTTGAGTGCTAAGTTTTTTTTTAGTGCAGTAAAAAATGGACAAAAATGTACACATATCACATATTTTGTAATATGGGTTGGTTTGAGTCATGTAATTGGAATCATGTAATCCTTACAACTGCTCTTCAAGACAGGTTTTATTTTCCCTGTTTTATAAAGAAGATAAAGAAACATTAAGAAGAGAGCTTAAGTCACTCATTCATGATCTCATGGTTAGTGACTTTCAAACTGAGATTTGGGTCTAGGACTATCTTCCTCCATAGCTAATCCATGTGTCTCCTTAGTATGACATTGTGGAGAATCTCAGAACTTATGGTCAGAAGACATGGGGGGAAAATCCCAGCTTAGTAACTCAACTCAGTATGACTTTGGATGTATTTTGCAGACATCTCTGAACCTCAGTTTCCTCAGCTAGGTAGTAATAAGACTCTGACTTGAAGTGTTACTGTGAAGAGGAAATAAAATATCCTAAATGGAAACCCATAGCCCGGTTCCTGGCACAAAATAGACATCCAGCAAATGTTAGTTTCATCTGAATTACAAATAAAAAGAATATTGTAGTTATTTACAGTGTCTGTGTGATGAATCAAATTTCTCAGGTAATCTCTCTCCTCATATTTTATTTTCTGAATAACACCTGGATTTATAAGTTGAATTAATGAAGGAACTCAGTGGGAGGGCAGGGAGATGGTGAAAATATTTGCAGAGATTGATTCAGCTTCCTAGGCAATGAAGCAGTGGTCTTCTAAATGATCTATGTTCTTAAAGTGGCCCTTGGATGGTCCCGAGGCTGCTGGGTGCTAAGTAACCCTCCACCCTGCTCCTTCCTCCACAGAGCTGTCACACCTCTGGTCCTGTCTTGCTGATTGTCTTCTCTGCCACAGCATCTGCAGTTGAGAACACCCACCAGTGATAATTATATAGTGCCTTTGCTGCTGCTACTGCCATGGCCACTATCACTGCAGATCCCTGAAACATTGATGAAAATGCGAAAACACTGTTCTGGGAGTCAGGGTAATGATGAGACTAATGGGAAAGTCACTCAGTGCCTCTAGATTCCTGTTTCCTAAAAAATAAGATTAGAGGAGATGATTTCTCAGATTTCTTCCAGTTCTCTAATTCTATGATTGTTCTCTTTCCATATCTTATTCTTGCTTCTTCTGCATTTTGTTCGTTCTCCTACCTGCTTTAAGTTCTGCTGAAAAAAGTGCTTTGCTGAGAATGGCTGTGGGTAACAGCTCATCTTTCTTCCCCCAGAGCAAGTGGACCAAACTGTGTCAAAGAACACCCTCCCTCGCTGGCCAGGCCCTCCAGAATCACATCATTGTTTTTTAACGTGCATCTATTGCTAGGTGTGTGGGGTTTGATTAGCCACAAAGAGGTTCTTTTTTGGGTGTTGAATAATTTTCTCAAGTTTTTTTGAGGCTTAAGGGTTCTATAAGATTACTGTCTAGAAGGATATGGCTTCACTATAATGACAATAATAGACAAAATACCTTTCAAAGCGTTTTTTCATGTATTTCATTCTACTTTACAAAATGAAAAGTTACTTGTAGAAAAAAAAGGATAACATGATACATTCATTCTCTACAGAACTGCAAAGACATTTATCTCAAGCTTCCACAGAAAAATTTTAAAACTGTTAGTGGGATCCTCTTACTCCCTGAAGTTGTTAACTCAGCCCACAAACTGTACTCAACTGAATTTTTAAAATGCCTGTAAAAGTTTTTTAAAAATTGACCATATAAGACATTTAAAGTGTGATCTTATTTATGATGTATTATCTATTTTTTCATCACATATTAGCAGAATTTCATTTTTTTTTAGATTAGCATGTTAAATGCACACAAACAGAAATAGGTAATAAAGGCCAGAGTGTCTGTCTTCTGTGGTAAGCATATCAAAGTTGACAAAAGGATCTCGACTGTCAAGGATCATTTAAAACCAATGAATTAAAAATCAGGAGGTCAGGGAGAGCCGTGCAGAGATGATAAGGCTCTGTATTTGTCTTCACAAGGGAAGTATTAAACCAGAGTGATTTTCTTCTTCATTCTCTACTCCCCCCCTCCACCAGGGAGAAATGTGAAACTCAATTTTACCCTTGGTTGAGAAGCTGCTAATTTGTCTGACAAGTTGTTGGAATCTGAGGATGCTCAAGGTATCCTTGATGTCTCAAACCTTCATGCTGAGTGAAGCATGCCTCTAATGTGTCAATGTTTAGGAGGTATTCTATATCTCATTAGGTTAGAACAATATAAACCACATGCATGCAAATGGGGCAGGAACTTGTCCCCTGTCAAAGGGAAAACCTTCAACTTTTTATAATCAAGGCATTTTTTGAATCACCCTCATTCAAGTAAATATGTAATCAGAAATTAAGTATTCTTTTATATCCTAGAGGATTTAAATGAACTTTCTCTCCATTTGCTGCCTGTTTCTTGAGAGGCGTGATCTTCAAATCTTTCCCTTTATTGATTGCAGTATCAGTTAGTATTTATCAAGAAGGCTCCTAAGAGAGATGGCAATGTAAATATGAAAACTTTAATTCCTTTTCTTTTTAATTGTGTATTCATTGATTTTTTTTCATACACTTTCTAAAGCCAAGAATTAGCTATGTGAGTGACCTTTGCATGTTAACTAAATCCTGGTTGGTAAACTGATTCATTATTAAGAGAAAAGTCCTGTTGGTGAAAGAGACTTTTCCTAGCACATAATTCACCTAACGTTGCATGGCTGATGATAATAGCTAACACTCATCTAACTCTTATTATGGGCTAGGCACTTTTCTAAGTGTTTTTACTCATATTAACTCAAGGAATCCTCATAATAACCTGTGAGGTGGGTATTATTATTTTAGCTTTACAGAAGTTGAAAAGCAATGGCAAAAATTGCCTAGCTATAACATAATGGAGTCAAATTCAAACTCACACTGTCTGGCTTCAGGGTCCAGCTCCTAACTCCTATGCGATACTGCTTTTTCTCATATGTAGAACTCTATTCAGGAGTGATAAAGTATGCTGGATAAGACTGCCATTTTGCAGTGAAGGGAAAATGCCACTGGAATCAATAAAACCTTCCACAGGATCTGCTTATAGCTGTTTTTCATTATTTGTTTGTTTGTTTATTTATTTATTTATGAGAGGGAGCATGCACATGCGAATGGGAGAGGGATAGAGGGAGAGGGAGAGAGAGAAGATTAAGCAGCCTCTATGCCCAGCATGGAGCCTGGTCTTACAACCCACAACCGTGAGATCATGACCTGAGCTGAAATCAAGAGTCAGGCACTTAACCAGCTGTACCACCAGGCACCCATGTAGCTGTTTTTTTTTTAAAGATAATATTTTGAAATACATTTTAATATTTGCAATAACATTTAACATTTACTTGTTACTTTTTAACCAGCAGTGTATATTATATAAAGATTGAGCTCCTGAACCACTCCTAGCATAAGAGCTATTACTTATTGAGTCTCTACTATGTGTGAGACATTTTACATTCATCTTACCTTCAAAATAATTTATGTGGGTATTATTTTTTATATTTTGCATAGAAGAATATGAGATTTAGGGAGGTTAAGTAATATGCCCAAGGCTCCATGTTATACAAAGTGCTGGCTGTTTCTCAGTATTCACTGTTTACTACTTCATCAGTAATAAACCTTCCTGACTACTAGCTATTATAAGAATACCTGAGGGGCACCTGGGTGGCTCAGTCGGTTAAGCATCCAACTTTGGCTCAGGTCATGATCTTGTGGTTCGTGAGTTTGAGCCCTACTGCTGATAGCTTAGAGCCTGGATCCTGCTTTGGATTCTGAGTCTCCCTCTCTCTTTGCTCCTCCACTACTAATGCTCTGTCTGTCTGTTTCTCTCTCTCTAAAAAACAAATAAACATCACAAAAAGAATGCCTGGAATGAAGACTACTTTTAAGTATTCCTTGCAGCTAGGTGTTACCATGAGATTAAGTTCTGGCCAATAAGATGTAGGCAAATATGTGTGACTTCTGAAAAGTGTCCTTAAAAGTGAGTGTATATCTTTAACCTACACTCTTGCCCCCTCTTCTTCTTTCTGATGGCAGGAACATAGATATGATGGATGGTGCTCCAACAGCCATTTTAGGTTGTGAGGAGCAATCATTGCTCAGAACTGAAAAATCTTGACAGCGTCGATTCTACCTAGGACCACTAGTACATCAGTGTTTCTCAGACTCTCATGTGCATTCAGATCACCTAGAGGCGTTATTAAAATGTAGATTCTGATGCAAAATAGGTCTGGGGTGGGGTCTCAGAATTTGCATTTCATTTTTTTAAAATTAAGTTTTCATTTTAATTCTGGTATAGTTAGCATATAGTGTTATATTAGTTTGGGTGTACAATATAATGATTCCGCAATTCCGTACATCACTCAGTGCTCATCATGACATGTGTACTCCTTAATCACCATCACCTGTTTAACCCGTCTCCCCCCCCCCACCCCCACCTACCCTGTGGTGACCATCAGTTTGTTCTCTATAGTTAAGAGTTTGTTTCTTGGTGTGGTGCCCTCTTTATCTGTCTCTTTTTCCTTTGCTTGTTTGTTTTGTATCTTAAATTTCACATTATGAGTGAAGTCATATGGTATTTGTCTTTCTCTGACTTATTTCACTTAGGATTATACTCTCTAACTCCATCCGTGTTGTTGCAAATGGCAGGATTTCATTATTCTTTATGGCTGAATAATATTCAGTTGTATATATTTAAAAATAAAAATAAATATATATATACATGTATATAAATATATACATACATGTCACGTCTTCTTTATCCATTCATCTATGGATGGACACTTGGGCTGCTTCCAAATAATGCTGTTATAAATAATGTTTGTAAATAATGATGCTATAAACACAGGGATACATATGTTCCTTTGAATTCAGAATTTGCACTTCTAATAAGATCCTAGGTGATGCTAACGGTGCTTGCTGGTCCATGGGCCACACTTTGATTAGTAAGGTAGTAAGAGATAGCATCAGAATTAGTACCTAGGGTTTTCAGATACCAAAGCCCATGCTCTTTTCTTTATGTCTGGCAGCCTCCTTTAACATTTTTGCTTTTGTAGTTCCTCCTTATGGCCAAACTATCATGACCATAGTATAAACATATTAATGCCTTAATGACCTGTCTCCTTGGCAACTTCAGGATAAAATGTAGGTTCTCCATGTAGAACATATTTGCTTGATTCAGGTGAGGTTGGCATGGAGTGAAAACTAAAGGGAAGGTGGCAGGGCTCATGTACTAATTTCAGTTTATTCACTGATTCAGTTGAGCATGTAGTTTATTGACTTACGGTTGATTTTGAAGAGGACTAAATGTCATATTGAGTTGACAGGAACAGTAAGATCATAGAAGAAATCAGAGGTGCTTACCCTTGATTGCAAATTAGACTCTGCAGGAGAATATCTTAGAACTTCTGTTGCCCAGGCTGGAGCCCAGGCCAGACAGAACAGGGTCTCTGGGGTGGATACCAGGCATTAGTTTTTTCAGATCTCTCCAGGTAATTTCACTGTGTAGCTACAGTTACAAAGCACCGACCTAAATGGAAGTTTTCATGAAAAACTCTATACCTATTTCAAAAAGCCTCAGCCATTAAAATAAATATCACATGGTGTTTCTTGGAGTTTCTTTTGTCTGAATCAAGAGTTATAACATAAGGGGTACCTGGGTGGCTCAGTTGGCTGAGCGTCTGATTTCAGCTCAGGTCACGATCTCATGGTTTGTGAGTTTGAGCTCCGCTTCGGGGGGCTGTGCTGATAGCTCAGAGCCTGGAATCTCACAGCTCAGAGCCTGTATCTCCCTCTCTCTCTCTGCCCCTCCCCCCCCCCCTCAAAAATAAATAAAAATTAAAAAAAAAAGAGTTACAACATAATTACTTGAATATCTTAGTGCCTGAAGTGTATATTTACTATGAAACCATAAGAAATCCATTGTTAAGGTAGTCACTAAGTTCAGGAGATCTTCTATAATGATCTAAAAGATTCAGTATAAACCAGGAGCATCTCCTCAAACTTCAATAGTTATTCAAACCACTATTCCTGAAAAATTTGCAGTCCTTATATATGTGCAGAGCACATTTTTATATACAGGTACTCAGTATTTTTCTTTTGCCCCTCTGGGTGCCTCCATAACCCTTCTTTGCCCTGTGACTTATACGGACTACTTCTGTGGTGCCCATGCCCTCTGTCTTCTGGTTGGCTTAGGCCAATGGGAAATCCCATCCACCCACCCTAAGATTTAAAGGAAATTAAGACATTTATTCTCATAGCTCCCTTCAAGGTTTTCTCACACTGGCTGTTTTCTTCCACTGAAGGTCATTGCTGACTTCAAGGCCACCTTCTCTACTGATTCTCTCACATTTTGGGTCTCTCCTCTCCCTCTCCTCAAGCCTGTAAGCTGAGAGGAGGAAAGACTCCATTACTACTGGTCCCAGATTCCTGCATCATTCCTTGGGCTCCCTCTGTACTCCATCCACAAGTTTGTATAGTCTCTATGAAAACAAACCGTTCTCAAATCAACCCATTATGACTGTGCTGTTTGCTTCATTGGACCCTGGACTGATCCAGTGCTTGACAAACACTGAGGTGAGAAAATCTGTCCTGAGATCATACCAGTGACAGAGACAATGACTGGAAGACACTGGGTGCCATGTCATTATAGTATACACTAGAATCCAGGTCTAATGTGGAAAGTGTGTGCAACAGTTTTTAATGGCATGTTTGCCTCGGTTTTCACAGGTGAGTTGCAGGTTAAATTCCGTAGCCTATTTGCCATTATATCATTTAATAATATTAATTTAAGAATGCCATGAGAATCAAAATATGCATAGCATCTTTATTTATTACTGCTCTCAGTTACAGTTTCCTCTGCGGTATTTGCCGTTCTCCGTATTTGCTCTGTATTTTTCTATCTCTTAGCTCACCCTCTTACCTCCTCTAAGAATTTACAGTTTAGATCGAATGCTGTCTCTGCCATGAAGTTTCGCTGATTTTTCCCATCTGTTGTATGAAATCTAGCCCCTGATCTCTATGTCTTGTGGCACTTTCGACTTTACTTTGTATCTCACACTCACCCCTTGATCTTTGGCTGTCCTTGACCAAGCAACTATATTTTCCTCTCTTTTGTTTTTCTTATCTATAAAGTAGGGATAACAATAGTGCCTACCTAGGTGAATTGTTAGGCTTGTGTTAGATAAAGTAGGTAAGGCATTTTAATTAGTGTCTGGCACATAATGAGCAATAGATATTAGCTGTTTTATTATAGTTATACCGTTGTAATGAAACTATTTGGCACGTGCTATTTTTCTGCAATATAGTTAAGGGACAACGACAGATTCACCTTTGTATTCCCAGCACCAAGCAAAGAGGCAGACACAGAGTTGGTGGGTGGGTAGTTGGTTAGTTCATTCATGTGTTCAGCTAATGAAAAGAAGGCAATATGGTACAGTGGGTAAGCTCAGGCTTAGAGATATATTTCCTGGGTTGGAACTCTAGTTCTGTTTGTGTAGCTATGAGCAAAGTATTTAATCTCATTTTGTCTCAGCCATCTCACCCATGAATGAGATAATACAATTCTACCTCATAGGATTCTTAAGATTAAATGAGATGATTATGTAAATCACCTAACACAATGTCTAGAATGTTGTAAGCATTCAAGTAAATAATAATATTATTTTAAAAAATCATAAGATTAGAACAAAAGCAGTCCAGGAGAAAATTACATATGAAACAAAAATGCTGTGGTTTAATGATTATTGTATTAAAGGTATAACACATTGAAAAACTTACAGTGAAAAAATACATTCCTGATAGATAAGGAAAGCATTTTGAGGTTGAGAGTTATGTCAGGACAGGGTATCCTTGTATAAAACTGCTCTAGTGATGTGAAAAAGATTCATACAGTCTATCTCTTGCCAAAGGGTATGTCAAATATGAGATTTACACTTCCTAAGTGTTGTGGATTGTGATACATGCCATTTATTTGCGTGTCAGTAACTCTATATTCATTCCTATAGAGGACCCATTCACTTCTCGCTGACCTCCCCTTTCCACTCTGTACATTCCTCATTACATACCAGATGTGTACTCTGATGTATGGCCAAAAATCTAGGTGAATCAAGAGTGGCGGTATAGAATAGACAGCAGCCGCGTCTTGCAGTGATTCATTCTAATTACACCAAAATCTAACTAATGGAGGAGTCAGTGCAGTTGGAAGAAGAGGAATGTGGCTTCTCTTTCTGCCTGTTCTTTTCCAGAGACTGACCCTAGTGAACTGTTGGAACTTGATAGCCATAATCAATAGCTTGTAAAACAATAAGGTCAGCATTGTAAAGATTCAGATTTTCTGCTTCCAAATGTAATGGGAACAAGACTGGTGTGCTGAGCCATTGAGGTGAGTCTGACCTTAGCTGACTGACTGATAAAAGACCCCGAGCAGAGGAAGAGATAAAAGAATAACACGGGGGAAGATGTAGTTGTAAATATAATATCAGCACAATCCTTGTTTTTACTCTGGGAACATGCTGAATTGTTATTTTGCTATTATATTAAAGGTAGAAAATCCCAGCTCTGGTAAAAATAGCAGGTCATTTAAGAAGGCTCAGAAATGGGGCACCTAGATATTATGTGTGACATCTAGTTAAGGTGCCTCCATCAGTATGCTTCAACTCAAGTTATATATTTGAGTTAATTCCATTAATTCACTCGCATTTCCTAAGTACTAAGTTTACCCAACATTATTTTTTAAATACCGGGGATTAGTATTGTTTATCTCAGAATTCTGACTGGAACTGGTAGTGGTTCAGAGGTCAGATGTTTCTACATTTAAAATGCATACTGAAGGAGTATTATAGGTCTGCATATTTCTGAATCAGTCTGCTCTTGATATAGTAGGTATTTCCTGTGTATTTCTGCAAAACACTTTAGAATTTGATGACAAAATGTGGAGGAAAGAAATTGCCTTGTGGGCTAAGTAAATGCTTGTCTCCAAGTTAAGAAGTTGTTTCAATCACAGGGCAGGTGCATACACATATGAGCTGAGATTTGAAGTTCTGCATTAGCTACCATCAGAAAAAAAGAAAGAATATTCTTATATTAAAATATCTTTAAAAGTTTCTGAAAATGTGTCAGTGGGTTAGAAAGATGATCAAATAACCACCACCAGTTTTTCCCTTGGTGATTTGTGAGCAGTTAGGGGCACCTGGGTGGCTCAGTTGGTTAAGCATCTGACTTCGGCTCAGGTCATGATCTCGCGGCTCATGGGTTCAAGTCTCGCCTTGGGCTCTGTGCAGACAGCTCAGAGCCTGGAACCTGCTTTGGATTCTGTGTCTCCCTCTGTCTCTGCCCCTCCACTGTTCGTGCTCTGCCTCTCTCTCTCTCTCTCTCTCTCTCTCTCTCTCTCTCTCTCTCTCAAAAATGGATAAACATTAAAAAAAAATAAAAAAATAAGTCAGCAGTTAGACACATATATAAAGTAAATTTCTCCTTCAAATAAGTGTGGATTTAAAAATGGGAAGGAAAAGTTCTTCTTAAGACATGTTACACATTTGTTGAAGACAGATCATTCGAAAAATTCAAGATGCTCACTGAAACTGAGAGGTACAGGGTTAGCCATTTTGAGATATGAGGTGACTGAGCATGTAACAACAGCCCAGGGAACAGAGGCTGTCACTTAGGTGAAGAACAAAGATGTGGAAAATGAAACAGAATTGACTCTTGCATTGAATACAATTTGAGTTGAATTTATAGTAAAGTTTTGCTCAGTATTATATGATTAGAGTTTATTTTCTGAACATGTGTAGTAAATGCCAGTCCTAATCTACCTCTATAGAGACAATGTATTCTCCTTGCTGGGTTAACTTCTGGGTTTGAATTTAAGTAAATATACCAGGAGACCTGACTGCGCAGGATACAACCTGGCATAACAAACAGTCGACAATTATTGCTTTCGCTAACACTCTTATTGTCATAGAATTATTGTTATATAAGCTGAGAGCAAAGACCCTGTTAGTATATTGTTAGTATATTGTTCTGAGTTGCTGCCAGCGTAGACTTGAAGTTTTTAAGAGGTGATTATCCTTGATATATTTTTTGCCCAAAAAAGTGTAGTTATTTTGTTTGTTCTTCAGAATCAACCTTTTTCTATCACAGTATGTATTCTGGTATTAAGGATGGGGGACAGATCAAAAGAAAGCTCACATTTTTCATTGCATTTTAAACCAACAATTGAATAAAGTCTCCACTCTGAAACTTTTGGGACTCTCTGCTTAAAATATTTGGTATGTGTGTAGCTGATTCAGGTCTGTCCTGCTTTCTGTACACACCCAGTTTATAGTCAGCTGCTCTGCCAGCTGAGCCATTGAAGGGTGGACTACCCTGCTTTCTAGGTTCACATGCAGTTGTCCTTTCTTTCCAAAGGAGATAAAGTAGGAGCCACTGAAAAGAGGTACTTCATGGTGCTTACTGATGGGAACTGCTAAAGCTGAGATTTTAAAACATTTTTGATGTAATTGAAATGATGAATATCTCCAACATCATCTCTCCCTGTGCCTATCTCATAGGCACCTCTCCCTGTGCCTATCTCATAGGTTATTAGGAACCTTATGGGAGGGGCGCCTGGGTGGCTCAGTCGGTTGAGAATCCGACTTCAGCTCAGGTTATGATTTCGCGGTCTGTGAGTTCGAGCCCCGTGTTGGGCTCTGTGCTGACAGGTCAGAGACTGGAGCCTGCTTCGGGTTCCGTGTCTCCCTCTTTCTCTGCCCTCCCCTGCTCACACTCTGTCTCTCTCTCAAAAAAAATAAACATTAAAAAAAAAGAACCTTATGGGAATGCTGCCTAAAAGAGATAGGCAGTTCTAATTTTGGAGATTTTAAAAAATGCTGCTTTGCCCAATTATTATTATGTGACCTTGAAATTGATATTTTTCGATGATCTTTTTTCACTCAACCAAATACAGTTATCCTCCACTTTTTCAAAAGACCTACACTAGTATCTGTTTTTTGGTAACTGAAGGGAATCCAGAGAGGATTTTTACTTCTATAAAAAAGGGTGAAAACTGGAAAATAATGTCCAGCATTTGTTGTTCAGGGAGACTTTATAGGGGCAACACCCACCCTAAGCAGTGAGAGTAGACCCACCAAACTCCTTGCCCAGAAACTACACTCTTACACCCCCTAGACTTTTTCAGCTTCCAAAAAAATGCTTTTGTAGGAATGCTCTACTCTCTGGTGGTGGGAGGCGGGGAGGGGGCAGGGGGAGAACCTGTGTAACATTTTGAAGAGCCAGAGAAAGTTGTCTTTTTGTTTTTAATGTTTTATTTTATTTTGAGAGAGAGAGAGAGAGAGAGAGAGAGAGAGAGAGAGAGAAAGAGAGAGAGAGAGAAAGAGAGAGAGAGAGAAAGTGCACAAGCAGGGAAGGGGCAGAGAGAGAGGGACACACAGAATCTAAAGCAGGCTCCAGGTCTCTGAGCTGTCAGCACAGGGCCTGACAGGGGGCTTGAACTTGTAAACTGTGAGATCATGACCTGAGCTGAAGTTGGATGCTTAACCGACTGAGCCACCCAGGCGCCCCCAGAGAAAGTTTTGGTTAGTGACCCTCATCAATACTTGGGAGAGTAATTGAAGGAGTAACTTATTAGAAATACTGGTCATTTCATACATTACAAAACATGGTGTAATGGACAACCCAATATCAGAAGAGCATGCTTCAGAATATCTGCAGCTCAGCTCAGAGATGCCAATTCTTGAGCAGATTTTGTTGAATTACAGTAGAAAATGATTTAAATGTTTAAGAAAGTGAGTTAAAGATTCTACAAGAATAAAGACCACCTAGAGAGATTGTGTACCACAAAGTCATTAGCATAATTTTTATTAACTGTCTGTCATAGCAGTCAGCACATCATCACTATTAGGTGATCTTGAACATTCACAGGAAATTGAATCCCGGGAATTATATAATATTCTGAGGATTTAACTAAAGATAGCCAGGATACCAAAGTATTTGCAATAGTACTCATGTATGCCCATAAGTACAAGATAGACACTGATTGTAATATGTTAATACCTTCATTATATTGTCTCACAAGGACCTTTATCAAATGTATTGAGACTTCCATGCATCTATTAAGATTGTAAATCTCAACAATGATGTTATTGTAAGCCATATTGTAAAAGTACAGTGTGACTTCTCCAAAAAGAAGCTTGCCCTCAGTTCCCTAATGTAATAAGCAAAACGCTTTTTGAGAAGAAACACAAAAATGCCCTATCTAAAGCATTTATGCCATTAGAAAAGTCTGATTTTAGGAAACCCTTGAAAGATTTCCCAAGGTTTTGTCTACCCTTCTTAGGTGCTGGATGTTCCTGAGGGGAGAATATGTATCATTTTCTCTGAATTTGGCCAGTATACCAATTCATTTGAGATGGAAATATTTCCCTTATTTTTCAGGAAAAAATACAGAAAAACTTGATTACCAAATCAAACAAACTTTCCTCAGAATAGATGTATGTATCACTGTGCCAACTGTGCTGGTACTGATATCTAGTGAATATTAAAGTAAAACTGAGTGCAGATTCTAAATGGGTTTGTTTATTTATTTATTTATTTATTTATTTTTTATTCTAAACTAATTTTCATCTTACAGAAAGGCTGAACAAATAGTATAGAGTTTATACATATCTTTCATCCAGATTCCTCTAATATTAGCATCTTATGTAAGTGTAGTAAAATTACCAAAAGTAGGAAATTATCCTTAGTACAATACTGTTATCTAAAGTATAGATTTTATTTCAATTTTCCACTTTTGTTCCAGGGTCCAATTTAGCATCTCACATTGCATTTAGTTGTTTTGCCTCCTTATCTCCTATAATCTATAGCATCTTATCCGTCTTTGTGTTTCATGACTTTGACACTTTTGACAAGTACTCATCAGTCACTCTCTCTCTCTCTATCATATCTATCTATCTATCTATCTATCTATCTATCTATCTATCTATCATCTATAATACATTCACCAATTGAAGAAATCCACTTTTGATAGTTGTGAATGAAGTTGCTATAAACATCTGCATATAGGTATAGATCAAGATTTATTTCTTTTTTATAAGAATGCCCAGTTTTTCAGCACTGAAGAGTTGCCTTTGCCTTTGTACTTTTCTTTAAAAACTCAGTTGAAATCCCATCTGTATGGGACTGTTTCTGGATTTCTATCCATCACTGTGTCTCTCTGTTGAATGGTAGCACATGGTCTTTGTCACTGTCACTTTATACTAAGTCTTGAAATTGGGTAGTGTGAGTCCTCAACTTGGCCCTTTCTAAAAATTGTTTTGAACTCTTCCGGTTCCTTTGGCTTTACGTAACACATTAAAAATCAGTGTTACAGTCTCTGTGCCTGTCACTTCCCCCCAACAAACAGACAAACAAACAAATCCAGCTTGCTTGGATTTTAACTGAGAATATAATGAATCTATAAGTCACTTTTGAGTCTTCACAATATTGTTCCAAATTGTGATACAATATTCTATATTACAGTATTATATAATTGTCATAAAATTATATTACACTTGCCATATCATGTAGCACACTGACAATTATAATATTGTATAATATTATATAGTACTTTATTACAATATTATATTGATTCTTTCAGTCCATGAACAGATACATCTCTCCATTTTTCAGGTCTCCTTTGGTTTATTTTAGTAGTATTTTTTAGTATTCAGCTTACAGATTCTATATATATTTTGTCTTAGATTTGTGTCTTAGTATTTCTTTTCTTTCTTTTTTGCCTGTTGGTGCTATTGTATATGACACTTTAAAAAATGAATTTGTGTTATAATTATTAATTGCTATTATATAAGAAACACAATTTATTTTTGTATATTGATCTTGCGTGTTGTGACTTAGATAAACTTATTGGTTTTAGAAGTTCTTGTAGATTATTTGGAATTTTCTTGATCAATAGTCATATTGTCTGCTAATAGAAACAATTTTATTTCTTCCTTTACCATCTGAATCCTTTTTTCTTTCTTTTTCTTTCCTTTTTACACTGGCTAGAACTTCTAGTATTAGCTTCAATAGGAGTTGTGAGAAAGGACACTCTTGCCTTGTTCCCTATCTTGTGGGGGTGGGGAGCATTCAGTCTTTTGCCATTAGTTGTAGATTTTTATAGATTCCCTTTATCAAGTTTAGGAAATTCTCTTCTATTCCTGTTTTGCTGAGAGTTTTTATAATGAATGGATAATTAATTTTGTCAAATGATTTTTCTGTATTAAGATGATCACATACCTTTTCTTCTTTACTAATAGGAGTTATTTGGATTAATTTTTAAATGTTGAAGAAGCTTTGCTATTTTATTGTCCTTTTTATATATTGCTGGTTTTGATTTGGTAATATTTAGATGACTATTTTGCACTTATGTTCATGAGGAACATTAGTCTATAATGTTTTTATTGAACTGAATTGAATTTTTAATTTATTTATTGTTTAATTTACATCCAAGCTAGTTAGCATATGGTGCAACAGTGTTTTCAGGAGTAGATTCCTTAATGCCCCTTAGCCATTTAGACCATCTCCTCTCCCACAACCCCTTCAGAAACCCTCTGTTTGTTCTCTGTATTTAAGAGTCTTTTATGTTTTATCCTCCTCCCTATTTTTATATCATTTTTTCTTCCCTTCCCTTATGGTCATCTGTTTTGTATCTTAAAGTCCTCATCTGAGTGAAGTCATATGATATTTGTCTTCTCTGACTAATTTTCCTTTGCATAATACCCTCCAGTTCCATCCACATAGTTACAAATGGCAACTAATACTTTTTGATTGCCGAGTAATACTCCATTGCATATATATACCACATCTTCTTTGTCTGTTCATCTGTTGATGGGCATTTGGGCTCTTTTCATACTTTGGCTATTGTTGATAGTGCTGCTATAAACATTGGGGTGCATGTGCCCCTTTGAAATAGCACACCTGTATCCACTGGATAAATACCTAGTAACACAATTGCTGGGTCGTAGGGTAGTTCTATTTTTAATTTTTTGAGGAACCTCCATACTGTTTTCCAGAGTGGCTGCACCACCAACAATGCATTCCCACCAACAATGCAAAAGAGATCCTCTTTCTCCACATCCTCATTAACATCTGTTGTTGCCTAAATTGTTAATTTTAGCCATTCTGACAGATGTGAGGTGGTATCTCATTGTGGTTTTGATTTGTATTTCCCTGATAATCAGTGATGTTGAGCATTTTTTCATGTGTCAGTTGGCCATCCAGATGTCTTCTTTGGAGAGGTGTCTATTCATGTCTTTTTCCCATTTCTTCACTGGATTGTTTTTTGGATGTTGAGTTTGATAAATTCTTTATAGATTTTGGATACTAACTCTTTATCTGATATGTCATTTGCAAATATCTTCTCCCATTCCATCTGTTGCTTTTTAGTTTTGCTGATTGTTTCCTTCGCTGTGCAGAAGCTTTTTATTTTGATGAGATCCCAATAGTTCATTTTTGCTTTTGTTTCCCTTGCCTCTGGAGACGTGTTGAGTAATAAGTTGCTGTAGCCAAGGTGCAAGAGGTTTTTTCCTGCTTTCTCCTCGAGGATTTTGATGGCTTCCAGTCTTATGTTTAGGTCTTTCATCCATTTTGAGTTTATTTTTGTGTATGGTGTGAGAAAGTGGCCCAGGTTCATTTTTCTGCATGTCACTGTCCAGTTTTCACTTGCTGAAGAGACTGTCTTTATTCCATTGGATATTCTTTCCTGCTTTGTCAAAGATTAGTTGGCCATACGTTTGTGGGTCCATTTCTGGGTTCTCTATTCTGTTCCATTGATCTGAGTGTCTGTTTTTGTGCTAGTACCATACTGTCTTGATGATTACTGTTTTGTAATACAGCTTGAAGTCTGGGATCGTGATGCCTCCAGCTTGAGTTTTCTTTTTCAAGATTGGTTTGGCTATTCAAGGTCTTTCTGATTCCATACAAATTTTAGGATTGCTTGTTCTAGCTCTGAAGAATGCTGGTGTTATATTGATAGGGATTGCTTTGAATATGTGGATTGCTTTGGGTAGTATCAACATTTTAACTGTGTTTGTTCTTCCAATTCATGATCATGGAATATTGTTTCATTTTTGTGTGTCTTTTTCAATTTCTTTCATAAGCTTTCAATGGTTTTCAGTGTATGGATTTTTCACCTCTTCAGTCATGTTTATTCCTTGGTATTTTATGGTGTTTGGTGCAATTGTAAGTGGGATCGATTCCTTGATTTCTCTTTCTGTTGCTTCATTATTGGTATATAGAAATGCAACTGATTTCTGTGCATTGATTTTATATCCTGCGACTTTGCTGAATTCATGGATCAGTTCTTGCAGATTTTTGGAGAAATATTTTGGGTTTTCCATATAGAGTATCATGTCATTTGCAAAGAGTGAAAGTTTGACTTCCTCCTTGCTGATTTGGATGCCTTTTATTCCTTTGTGTTGTCTGATTGCTGAGGCTAAGACTTTCAATACTGTGTTCAATAACACTGGTGAGAGTGGACATCTCTGTTGTGTTCCTAATCATAGGGTCAAAGCTCTCAGTTTTTCCCCTTTGAGGATGATATTAGCATTGAGTCTTTCATATGGCTTTTATGATCTTGAGGTATGATCCTTCTATCCCTACTTTCTTGAGGGTTTTTATCAAGAAAGAATGCTGTATTTTTTCAAATGTTTTCTCTGCATCTATTGAGAGGATCATGTATTATCCTTTCTTTATTGATGTGATGTATCACATTGATTTTTTTGCAGATATTGAACCAACCCAGAATCCCAGGTATAAATTCCACTTGGTCGTAGTGAATAATTCTTTTAATGTATTGTTGGATCTGGTTGGCTAGTATCTTGTTGAGGATTTTTGCATGTTCATCAGGAAAATTTGTCTATAGTTCTCCTTTTTAGTGGGGTCTTTGTCTGGTTTTAGAATCAAGGTAATGCTGACTTCATAGAAAGAGTTTGGAAGTTTTCCTTCCATTTCTATTGTTTGGAACAGCTTCAAGAGAATAGGTGTTAACTCATCTTTAAACGTTTGGTAGAATTCCCATGTAAAGGCATCTGGCCCTGGGCTCTTGTTTTTTGGGAGATATTTGATTACTAATTCCATTTCTTTACTGGTTATGGGTCTGTTCAAATTTTCTGTTTCTTCCTGTTTTAGTTTAGTAGTTTATATGTTTCTAGGAATTTGTGCATTTCTTCCATAGTGCCCATTTTATTGGTGTATAATTGCTCATAATATTCTCTTATTATTGTTTATATTTCTGCAGCATTGTTTGTGATTTCTCCTCTTTCATTTGTGGTTTATTTGGGTCTTTTCCTTTTTGTTTTTGATCAAACTGGCTAGGGGTTTATCAATTTTGTTAATTCTTTCAAAGAACCAGCTCCTGGTTTCATTGATCTGTTCTACTGTTTTTTTATTTTTTTTGTTTTTGTTTGGTTTCGATAGCATTAATTTCTGCTCTAATCTTTATTATTTCCTGTCTTCTGCTGGTTTTGGGTTTTATTTGCTGTTCTTTTTCCAGCTCTTTGAGGTGTTAGGTTAGGTTGTGTATCTGAGAACTTTCTTCCTTCTTTAGGAAGGCCTGGGATGCTATATACTTCCCTCTTATGACCGCCTTTGCTGCATCCCAGAGGTTTTGGGCTGTGGTGTTATCATTTTAATTGGCTTTCTTGTACTTTTTAATTTCCTTCTCTAATTTCTTGGTTAGCCCATTCATTCTTTCTAGGATGTTCTTTAGCCTCCCAGTATTTGTTATCTTTCTGATTTTTTTTTCTTGTGGTTTATTTTGAGTTTCATAGCATTGTGGTCTGAAAATATGCATGGTATGAACTCAATCCTTTGTATTGTTGAGGGCTGATTTGTGTCCCAGTATGTGGTCTATTCTGGAGAATGTTCCATGTGCACTCGAGAAGAATGTGTATTTTGTTGCTTTAGGATGAAATATTCTGAACATATCTGTTAAGTCCATCTGGTTCAGTGTGTCATTCAAAGCCATTGTTTCCTTGTTGATTTTCTGTTTAGATGATCTCTACATTGCTACAAGTGGGGTGTTGAAGGCCGTTAGTATTATGGTATTATTATCAATGAGTTTCTTTATGTTCATGATTAATTGATTTATATATTTGGAGCATAAATGTTTACACTTGTTAGCTCTTCTGGTGGATAGACCCCTTAATTATGATATAATGCCCTTCTTCATCTCTCATTACAGTCTTTATTTTAAAATCTAGATTGTCTTCTATAAGTGTGGCTACTCTGGCTTTCTTTTGGTGACCATTAGCATGATACATGGTTCTCCATCCCCTTATTTTCAATCTGAAGGTGTCTTTAGGTCTAAAATGGGTCTCTTGTAAACAGAATATAGATGGATCTTGTTTTCTTATCCATTCTCTTACCCTATGCCTTTTGATTGGAGCATTTATACCATTGATGTTTAGAGTGAGTACTGAAAGATATGAATTTATTGCCATTATGTTTCCTGTAGAGTTTACATTTTTGGCAGTGTTCTCTGGTTCTTTGTAGTCTTTGTTGCTTTTTTTTTTTCATCTTTTCTCCCCTCAGAGAGTCCCCTTAAAATTTCTTGCAGAGTTGGTTTAGTGGTCATAAACTCCTTTAATTTTTGTTTGTCTGGGAAACTTTTAATCTCTCCTTCTATTTTGAATGACAGCCTTGCTGGATAAAGAATTCTTGACTGCATATTTTTCCAATTCAGCACATTGAATATATCCTGCCACTCCTTTCTGGCCTGCCAAGTTTCTGTGGATAGGTCTGCTGCGAACCTGATCTGTCTTCCCTTGTAGGTTAAGGACTTTTTTTTCCCTTGCTACTTTCATCATTCTTTCCTTGCCTGAGTATTTTGTGAACTTCACTATGATATGCCTTGTTGATGGTCAGTTTTTGTTGAATCTAATGGGAATCCTCTGTGCTCTCTGGATTTTGATGTCTGTGTCTTTTCCCAGATTAGGAAAGTTTTCTGCTGTGATTTGCTCACATAAATTTTTTACCCTTTTTTATCTCTCTTCATCTTCTGGGACCCCTATCATTTTGATGTTATTCCTTTTTAAAGGGTCACAGAGTTCTCTAATTTATATTTTGTGCTCTTGTGCCTTACTTTCCCTTTTTTTCTGCTTTATTATTCTCCATAAGTTTGTCCTCTATATCATTGATTTGCTGCTCTGCCTCATCCATCCTTGCTGGTGTGGCATCCATTTGAGATTGCAGCTCAGTTATAGCATTTTTTATTTCATCCTGAGTAGCTTTTACTTCTTTTATCTCCACAAAAAGTGACTCTAATCTATTTTCAACCCCAGTTAGTATTCTTATTATCATGAATCTATATTCTGATTCAGCCATCTTGCTTGTATCTGTGTTGGTTAAGTCCCTGGCCATCATTTCTTCCTGTTTTTTCTTTTAGGGTGAATTCCTTTGTTTCATCATTTTGGAGGAAGAAAAGGAATTAAGTAAAAAATTAAAATTAAAAAATTGAAAATAACACAAAGAAATCAAATAAAGGATTCTAGATCTTAGGTGTGTTTTGGTCTGGTTGTTGAAGAAGCTTGATAGATTAGAGAAAAAAATGGAAAGATAAGAAAAGAAATAAAAGAAAAAAGAAAAAGAAAAAGAGAAAAGAAAAAAAAAGGAAAAGATTTGAAAATTTGAAAAAAATGAATAAAATAAAATAAAATAAAATAAAAGTAAAATAGAATTTAAAAAATTTACAAAATAATAAATATAAGAAAAAAATTAAAGAAAAATCATTTTAATAAAAATGGAAAACAAAAATAGATTTTTTTCTCTTTCTGTATTCAAGAATAAGAAAAGAAAAGAAAAAGAAAACAAATTGAATAAAAGGACCAGGGAACAGAATGAAGTATGATTGAAAGTATATCTGGTTTCCTGTAGAAGTCAAACTGTGAAGCATTTTATAGTCTGTAAACTAAGCAGGTGGAGAGAGAGACTTGTGTTTGTCAAGACTGCTGTTGGCCCAGTTGGGCAGTGTTTAGTGTCACAGCTCTGTTTTCCACTAGATGGTGCTGTTTAGCTTACTGGGGTGGATTGCTCTGGTGTATGTAGGCGTGTATGCACATGCACGAGAGGGGTGAAAATGGTGTCACCCAGCTACTAAGTCTCTAGTATCAGAACTCTGTGGTCTCCATGACTGGCAATCAAGCACCCCTCCTTTGTCTCTGGCTTCTGTCTACTCCTCGCTTCTACTTTGTCTGTGACCAAGCTGTCAGGCTACCAGGGTGACACCTCCCTCATGAGTTTTATCTCAAATGGGGCAGTGCTTCCCAATCCCTCACTTCTGAGGGTCTATGGGTTTGACCCACTCAGACCTTCTGGAGGAGGGTCTCTCTGAGCAATGGCCAGGTCCTGGCCCACCCCCAGGAACATTCGCAAGACTGTGCTGCTGCCAATGCCCAGAGACTGCGGCTGGGTGCCAGCCAGAAAAAGTTCACTTGATCTTGTATCAGTAGCATTTCAGGGTTTATGGAAAATCACAACACACATCCAGCGCCAAGCTTTACCCTTAACGTCCTTGTTCCAACACCAGCAAGTGTGGTTGTTCTCCAGGGTCCACTGGGATCTTTGCCTGTGGGGTAGCCACACAGCCTCTAGCAAATGTCCTCCCAGTAGGGGAACCACCTCTCCCCATGTGGCCCTAGGACCCGTCAGACTTGCTCTGTGCTCCTGGGGATTCGCCCTTCCCACCAGAGCACCGCCAGGTATCAAGCTGCGGAGTTTCAGCCTCTGTGCTCCCCCTGTTTATAGAGTCTTAATGGAATTTAAGCCCTCTCCTTCCTCCTTTCTCCTTTTTTCTTCAGTCCCTGCAGCTGTTTCCACTTTTCCACTTTTCTACTTTCTCTACAGTTGCTTTTTTTGGGGAGGGGGGTGCTTTTCCAGTACTTTCCCCCTAACTGTGTTCTCTCTCTGCAAGCAAAAACATCTCCTTGCCCTCTGAGGCTTCTCTCTCCCCCAGTTCATGTCTCTGTGCCATGCACCTGCTGAATTCCCTGGTTCAGGTTGTGCAGATTGTTGTGTTAATCCTCAGATTAGTTTTCTAGGTGTGCAAGATAGTTTAGTGTTGATCTGGCTGCATTTCAGGGACTAGAAACACACAAAAAAACTTCCATGCTGTTCTATCATCTTGGCCCCTCCTATACTTTTTTTTTAAATGTAATGCTTTGGTATGATTCTGGTGTGGATTTTGGTATTTCTGACTTCATAAACTGAGTTGGAAAGTCTTCCTTTTCCTGAAAAATGTTATGCAGAATTGTTCCCATTTTTTCCCTTGAACATTTGGTACAACCCACCGGTGGAATTATCTGGACTTGGAAATCTGTATTGGAAAGTATTAAACCATAAATTAAATTTCTTATATGTATAAAAATATTCAGATGATTTCTTCTGGAGTAATTTTGGTAGTTTTTGACTTTTAAGAAATTGATTCTGTCTAAATCATTCAATTTATGGGCATAACATTTTTTTTTGTAATATTCCTTCATTAGCCTTTGGATATCTCAAGGTTTTTAGTGATGCCCCTCTGTCATTCCTGATTTGGTCATTTGGTCCTCTCTGGTTTTTCTTTGTCAGTTTGTCCAGAAGTTTCTCAATTTTATTTCTCTTTTCAAAGGACCAACTTGGGTTTTATTGACTTTCTGTATTGTGTTTCTGTTTCAATTTAATTGATTTCTACTTGTTTCTATATTATTTACTTCCTTGTACTTTCCTTAGAATTAATTTTCTTCTCTTTCTCTAATTTCTTAAGGGTGAAAATTAGTTACTGATTTGAGAACTTTTTTTTTACATAGGCATTTGATGCTGTAAAATTCTTTCTAATCTCTACTTTAGCTGCACACTGTACCTTTTGAGTTGTTGCATTTTTATTTTCATTCAGTTTAAAATGGTTTTATTTCTCTTGAATATTCTCCTTGATGCATGGGTTATTTAATAGTGTGTTCTTTATTTTCCAAAACTTTGGGGGGTTTTCTAGTTTTAATTCGGTTGAGTTTTAGTTTAATTCATATGTGTGTGTGTGTGTGTGTGTGTGTACACACACACACACACACACACACATATATACCCTGTCCTATTAAGATACACATACATATATTTTTAACACAATGGGGTGGGCCATAATATTGTCATGAAGATGCATACAGATCTATATCAGTCTATTAAGTAATTACATTGTTACTTAATAGACTTAATAGACTATATATTCTGTTGTATAGATAAAACCTTATTTAAATATTGAATCTACTATTGATGGGCATTAAAGGTGTTAAATTTCCAGCCACTAACAACAATGCTCCAGTAATGGAATTGTATATTTGTATTCTAAAATTTTTTTTACATTTATTTATTTTTGAGAGAGAGAGCTAGACAGAGCACAAGTGGGGGAGGGGCAGAGAGACAATGAGACACAGAATCCAAAGCAGGCTCCAGGCTCTGAGCTGTCAGCACAGAGCCCTACATGGGGCGTGAACTCAGAAACCGTGAGATCGTGACCTGAGCCGAAGTCAGATGCTTAACCAACTGAGCCACCCAGGCACCCCTATATATTTGTATTCTTAAGGAGGTTTCAAACAAGATATAATTTTATAGTAAACTTGCTAAGGAATAGGTTATGCCTACTTTGAATATTGATGGATATTTCCACATTTCTTCCCAGAAAGGCCGTGCCATCTCCATCACCACCAGAAGTGTATGGGAGTGCCTGTTGCTACTCCATTCCATTTCCAAATACTGCTTTCCCTTGGAGCTTATTCTCAGAGCAATATGATGCTGCTAAAACCTTTTGTATTGTTATTGATGTGATGAATTCAGTGTTTGGGCATATTAGTTTGGCATTAGCATTAAGAGAGTGTATGGAGATGAGTGAATTTTGATGCATGGAGACAAATGTCATAATCCAAGGTTTGAGGACTTGAAAACCATGACCACGGTAGTTGGATAGCAGTAGGAGCATGGAGAAGGGATTATTGTTGCAGAGAAAGTGAAGTAGGACTCATTAGTGATGGGATATGAGACCCGAATTTGGATTCATAAGACCAGTATTTGAGTCTCACATATGCTATTGTTACCAACTTAGTGACCTTGATCAGTTCTTCCAATTTTCATTTTATCTCTAACAGATTTACTGTAAGGATTAAATGAGGCAGTTTACATGATAGGTTTTAAAACTCTAATATCTGAGACAAACATAAGATAAACATAATAAAGTGTGAGAAGTAAAGGAAAAGAAAGACTTAATGATGATCCCAGCATTTGAGCCAGGTGGTCTAAGAAATGAGGAGACATTGGTGGAAGGATATGATTAAAAGGGACGCTGATCGGGTTCAGATTTGGAACTGTGGTGGTTGAAGTAATTACAGAGCTTCCACATCGAAACAGCCAAGTTAGTGGATACAACTGAATTAGAATTAGGGAGATAAAGATTTGAAATGAATTTCCTCTGGGAAGGGCTAGAGGTTGGCTCTCTGATCACACAGTCCCTCCTCCAGTCTTTTGACTGTGAGTAACTGACAGGTTGAACATCCTTCACTGTACTCCCCTTCCTCCAGAGAGGGCTGAGGTGGCCCATGCTAATCTCATGTTAGTTGGAGTTGGCTTGTTAGTATCATCTTTCCAAACATATTATGCTTGGGATCATGTTTGGAGGTTAAAACTCAGTTTGTAGGCTTGGAAAAAAGACATCATCTGTTTTAGCTTGAATTCTCTACTGATCAGAGGATTATCGAAAAGATACTAGTTGATGTCATGAGAATTAAAATTAAATATCATGGAATTGCTTGCTTTTTAGTTGATAGACCTCAGTAAGTAATAATGAAAATAATACTATTCTTGTTCTCAATGAGCTTTAAATCTGGTAGGAAGAGGGCTGACCTCTAATAAAATATAACTGGTGTCTTGTTAGGAGTGTGTTTTGGCACAGTGGAGAAGAGAGAGGCAAAGGAGGGAGTGGTCAATTCTATATTCCAGGGGAGGGAGACAAATATTTCATAAAATCCTAGGGGGATGTTGGTTGAGCTGCAACTTGAAAGATAGTGTTTGTGGGTATGCAACAGGGCAGGACATTTAAGGAAGAAAGAGCAGAAAGATCAACTTGTATGGATGGGAGAAACGTTTTGAAATACTCCAGTGTGATGGTACCTGCAAGAGAATCACTGTGACTAGAGCTCAGGCAGAGATGAGGTGAGGCAGGCTGCACTGGCAGGGCCTTGTTGCAGCCATGTCCTTGCTATGATGGTGGTCTCTTCTGCCTTTCCCTCAATTCTTCCATCTCCAGTCCTGGTTTTCCTTCATTTGAATAATGTGATTTCCTTCATTCAAATAATATGCAACTATTCTGTACCCCCAGCCTCATCTCAATCCTAAACCTGAGATGATTTGGTGGCATTTGATCATCACTTGAAGGATTATATCATCGGTTCATCTTGACCTTGCTGTGATACAGTGATAGTTATGCCCAAAGTTTATTTTGATACATTAGATAAAGTGAAGTCTTCTGAGCTTTGGTATTAACAGATTTAAAAGAACCATGGAAAAAACATGTTAACTCCTGGAAAAGGAATAAATATGTGCCACTTCTCCCAAGCACAGTGTAATATGACTTATGTGATACTGTAACCTAATGAAGCCTGAAGTGATTCAAAATACTGCATGCTGCATAATAATTCAGACAGATCACTTATTTGAGGTAGTGCCTGAAGACCGGTAGGCTCCTGGAGAAAAGAGAACTGTTCCAACCTTCAGCATCCCTAGTCATGACCTGGCGGTTGGACTGTCTGCAGCTGTTTTAGTACCTCAATTTCAGGCCTCCCCCCATTAAGTGATTTGCACTTCCTCATTATTTGTTTTCCTTTACTGTGCTGTCTTTTCTTTGTGTTTGGTCTCAGTTATCTTGCCATGTAATTTGTTTTTTAACCCGTGAAGACAAGTTTGTCATGCCTTATTTTTTTTATCCAAAGGAAATTTCACTTGCTGCATATGCAGATTATTTTGACTTCATGGCATCATAAAAACATATATTTTAAGTTGGGGTATAGTCTGATCTCCCACAACTAGAGATTGCTTTTCTTTTAATACATATTTTTTTATTTAAAAGATTTTATTTATTTATTTATTTATTTTTATTTATTTATTTATTTTTAGAGAGAGAGAGCATGAGCAGGGGAGAGGGTCAGAGGGAGTGAGAGAGAGACTCTTAAGCAGTCTCCATGCTCAGTGCAGAGCCTGATGTGGGGCTCCATCCCACGATCCTGGGATCATGACCTGAGCTGAAATCAAGAATTGGACGCTTAACAGACTGAAATACCCCAGTGCCCCTAAAAGATTTTATTTGTAAGTAATCTCTACACCCAACGTGGGGGTCAAAGTCACAACCCTGAGATCATAAGTTGCATGCTCCACTGACTGAGTCAGCCAGGTGGCCCTAATACATCTTATTTAAATAAAGCCAGAGCATACAATATATTTTACCTTTAGATCATCAGGAAGCACAAAACATTCTCCATTCATACAAAGTCTTTAAACACAGTAGCTTCTCCTGACCAATTTGCATATTTTAATTGGACATTGTCCCCGAATATCTGTTTTCTGAGGGGTAAGCTTAAGTGGTGGCAACTCCTTTTCTCGTGTCTTGCCTAGTTCTGGACTGGGGCATGGAGGGGCCATGAACATTCTGTATGATCCACGTAGGAGGTATATGACCCAGGCCACAGTACTGCATACCCAGAAGGCCTTCCTCCTGCCATCTGATACCCTGCACTCTGCCTCTTCTTGTCCTTGATATCATCAGCACCACTGGGTCACTGCTTTAGATCTACTCCATCCATCTGTCTGTCTTGATTTCACATACAAGGCACACAGTGGGTTTTTGCTGAATACCTGCCAAAGGCAAAGGATATGGCTATTCTATTAGAAGGTGTGTGCAAATGTACTCTAGACTTCAGGTTGTGAAGTCAGCTATCTCCACTGTTTGAGTTCAGGATACATCCAAAGTGCCAAAACAGATCTGAGATGTTCACGGCTTCATGTTCTCCGGTCTTTTCTGAAACATTTTATGCTCAGTGAGGTCTTCCTGACCACTCTGTTTGAAATTGTCCTACACTTTTCTAGAGTTTCTTATTTCTGTTCCATTTTTTATTTTTCATTTTAGCACTCATCTGACATACAATATTCTTTCTTTTCTTCATTTATTAAATTTATTTATTTATTTAGCCTTGGACTGAAGATTTGGCTCTTCACTTCTCTGTTGCTAGAGTCTAGAACTGTGTTTGGCACATGGCAGGCACTTAACAAAAGTATCTTGAATAAATGGATGAGTAAAAACACAGCTACTCTCTCTTCATTCTCTGCTTTCTTCTTTTCTCCATAGATTGCCTTTTTAAAAAATGTTTTCAATGCACAAATGGCACCCATCATTTTCCACATCAGATTCCAACCACATTCAGAGGCTAAGTTGCTGCTGTTTCTCAGTCTCAATCCTAAATTCCTAGGCAAAGAGATAAAATTGATGCCACTTGCATTAAGAGTGTGCCCTGGTCCAGTTGGTCATGGCCAAGCTGTCAGGGACATAAGGAAGCTGCTAAGATTGTTTCCAGGATCCACTTTCCTGGGAAGGGAAGGAAATTCCAAGAAAAGAATAATCATGCTTTGAATGGGTAGCAGGTACTTCAGTGGTTCAAGAGTACTGATGAATACTTTTCAAATCATTTAAAATTTCCTAAATATTTTAAATGGGTTCACAAAAGGGTCTTGTATATTAACACAGGCTGCCATAACAATATACTATAAACTGGGTAACTTAAACAGCAGACATGTATTTTCTCACAGTTCTGGAGGCTGGAAGTCTGAGTGTCAGCTTCTAATGAGGACTCTTACTGGCTTTCAGATAGCCACCTTTTTACACATGGCAGAGGGAGATGGAGAGTCAGAGCAAGATCTCTGGTGTCTCTTCTTGCAAGGCCACTAATCTTATCATCAGGGCCCACTCTCATCAGCTACTGAAACCTAATTGTCTCTTAAAGGCCAAATATCTCACAGTGGGAATTAGGGATTCAACGTATGAATTTTTCAGAGGGAGGGGCACAATTCAATCCATGTCAGGTATTTTATTGATCTTTGTTAACCTCAGCCTGTAAGTGAAGTTCTCAAGAGCAGATCTCATGTTTTGAATTATCTTTATGCATTGTCTAATGGTTTTAGGTGTTTTAATGCCTTTCTTCCATTGATGATGGGCAAATGGTAAAAATGGGAAACTCTGGTTATTTGATAACCATATCTTGAAAAAGAAAAATAAGGTAGGGCATTTTTGGGCAAATAATTTTAGAAAGGTGGTAACAGTGGAGAAAGGATTTAGAATTTGACTTAGGAAAGAACAATCCTATATGGAAATGTATGAGCATACTTGGTGAACTAGTATTCCTGATGTACCTCTAAGCAAGGTCTCGACTTCAGGATAATAGCTTACAAATGTCCCTTGCTGTTTGACAATGTTAATGGACGGGAAGTGAGTAATGATTTATAAAGTGATGTTGGAGCTGTGGTTAACACGTCTCCGTGACCACAGTGCAGCATGCAGACGGAAGCACCAGTGGCGGCTCACAGAGGAGGGAAGGGGGTTCCTTCGTCATCAGTTCCTATCTCACACATTGTTCAACTCCTAAGCTCCCCTCAGCTCTTTTTTTCTGACAATGCAGAGCCTAAGGATGACCTCTGAGGAAGCTTTTATTGGCAGGTTGTGAATAAAATACAGGATGCTCAGTTGAATTTGAATTGCAGATAGATAAAGAATAATTTTTCATTGTGAGTATGTTTCACATACTGCATGGGATAAATGCACACTAACGAATTATTTAATATTTATCTAGAATTTCAGTTTAACTTTTGTCTTGTGTTTTTATTTGCTGAATCTGGCAACTCCACTTATAATCCACATTGTTTCATAAGAGGTTATCAACTAACCTAGATGCAAAAAGTTCCTTTAGTTCATTCTTAGCTACTTGTGGGGGGTGCGGTGGGAAGGAATAACAGACCTGCTGAAGAATATAGACCTAAAAGCAAGTGCAGGTGGAAACATTTCTGTTGTTATTAAATGCTCTGAGTTGCTTTTTGATAGTTTAAAAGAGTGACACTATTTATGTGGTCATATCTTGAATGTATGGACTTAAAAAAATTCACTGTACATTTAGGAGAGGAAACCTGATAAATCATAGAATAAAGCAGCCAGAAGGAACTAGATCATAGTTTAATCTCTCTCATTTTACAGAAGAGGAATGGAAATGACAGAGTGGAAATAAAGTCTTAACGTCAGACCTGAAAAATGCAAGTTGCATCAGTCAATAATTGGGGGAAACGGGCAGGTGACTTATGCTGTCTGAGCTTTAGTTTTCTACTTCTGGAAATGGTAATACTTACCTTACAGAGTTCTAGTTAGGATTAAACAAGTCAGTATAATGCCCCCAGAACTGCTTTCCTAGGTGTCAGTGCACGTGGCTTCCCAGCGCTTGCCTGAAATGATTCTCAGCAACATCACTGCACTTGATTGTTAGGTGATAATTGGTCTCGGTTTGTCATCAAAGTAGGATACAGACTAATTTACTTCTGCAGGATGAATTATAAGCTTTCACATTGGCCCTATAACGCGTGGGGAAGAAGAAATAAATAATGTTCATCTAAAAAAATAACCCACAATCCCCCCGAACAAAACAAATGACAGCAAAACAGACTAGAGTGTCTCTCTTCCTGGGATTGGGAAGAGAGCTCTACCTAAGTAATTTAGGCCCATTTTGGGAAGCAGGGGATCTCTTTTGGTAATGCCTCCTTAAAACTCCGACGCTTTGATTCTGTTCAATGTGAGATATTTCTTTACCTTATCATATTAGTTATTTTCCCCGGACTGCTCATTTTCACATCCTGTAAAGTGATGGTTCTCAAAATATGGTCTGTAAGCCTGTAGCAGCAACACTGTGCATACCTCCTGAATCTGAAACTCTGGAGGTGGGGCTCAGTAATCTGTGTTTTCACACTCTCTTGGTGACACTGATGCTGACTAGAGTGTGAGAATCACTGCTTTAGAGCTTTAACTCCCCACAAATCCTCAGGTCTGTCTGCCTCTTGGTTTGATAGCAAGAGTTAGATCTGTGTTTTTGCCCATGATATATAATTACAATTTGAGGACACTCAGTAATTGTTAAGTAACGATATGGGAAGGAGGGACCTTCATGTTCATTAAGTACATAGTACGGGCCAGGGATTATGCTAGACGTTTTATATACATTATCCCATTTCATGCTCACATCAGCTCTCTGCAGTTGGTATTATCCTACCACTTTGCAAATAATGAAACTGAAGTTCAGACAGGTCAAGTAATTTGTCTAAGCCCACATAGCTCTAAAGAGGTAGAATAGAGATTTAAGCCCAGTTTGACTTTCAACCTTATCAAGAGATGTAACGGAGTCTAGCTTTTCCCCTGGGAACTACGTGAAATTGGAAGGACCCAAGACTTGTAGTGAGTGGGAAAAACTGAGCTGAGAAATTTCTCAAGCTTGTTAGAGGTAAGGGAACTACAGGTTGCAGAGGCAGCTATTAGGGGAGCCACAGCTGCCAGTGATTCTGCATTCACACCATAGGTGGGGGAGGGATAGGATATCCATACACACGTTTCTCACAGCCAAGTTTAAAACAATTTAAATGAAGCAAAGTATTCAATTAGGGATGCTTGAGGAAACCAGGCACGTATCATCTGTGTCAGCAGTGAAGGAGAAGAAAATATTTAGCCTTTGCAAGCTGTGACCACTTCAGCACTGTATGATGATGTTGCCTCACGGAAGAGCAGAAGAATACATCGAATACCTTAGAGAGATTAATTTCCTAGGAAAGAAAATAAAACAAAGGAAGATCCTCTGATTACATTTAAATATTTCCTTGCCAATGCTTGGGGGAATTCTAGCATTCCTCGCTAGCAGAGGAAAGCTTTTGTGCCTGGGAAAAAGGTGATTAGGGCACTGTGCCTGGGTGGATAGAGATGGCGGGGGTGGGGGTGGGTGGAAGGGAGGAAGGGGTGTTTCAATAGTAGCACAGGTGCAACAGTTTGGAGTGAGTGATGGCCTTACAAATGACCCTGGCACAGAGCAGAGGAAACCCAAGGAGAAGATTAATTGAATTACAGCTACAGTATGTGTGCATTTTATTTCTGCTGTGCAGTCTAAATGGATTGTGGGGCTGGCTCACCAGCTGGGGTAAGGTCAGAATATTGAGGAAATGGGAGGGGACATAGATGAACAATTTTCCGGATGGGGAACAATCCTTTAGTTGTTTGCTTTAGGGTAAAGCATTTTTAGGATGATATAAGCTCAGTGTATAATCTCCGTTGTCTAAGAGCAATGTAATTATTTTTCATGCCAGGATGTGATCAGTATCTGAAAAGTAGTATCTTCTACTTTAAAACAATTGGGATAAGGAGTAACATATTGTCTTATAATACAATTTTTCACTTTCTAAGAGAATTGACAGGATTTGTTTTCTTTAGGGCACTACAAATGTCATTTGTTTTAAGAAGAATTAATATCCTGACATCTTTTCTGAAGCAATATATGTTGCTAAAAATATTTTCTTTGTGAATAGATTTTATGGTATATAAAAATTTAAATTTTATCAATACGATTTCATATTTCCTTAGATTGTTAATCAAATTAGTTAAGTGATGCAAACAAGTTGATACTCAAATATTTGCCTAATCTCTTAAAAGCATTAGTTTATCTGTAGTAATTAAAAGTTTAGATTATTCAGTTGCTCAATGATCTATTTACTTATTTAATTCTATTCGTGTAATATCTTGTGTCCTCATATCCCACTGCTTTTTGAATTAAGTATTTTAATACTTTCTTCAATGTTCCTTTGGCTAACTTAGCAAGAAGCAACCTCATATATCGAAAGGTCCAGCAAACATTGTTCTAACTCAGAAAACATATATTAAGCCCCCTAAAAAATAGTAGAGAGAGGTACTGTGGAATAAGCATAAAAAATAAACATAGTAGGATGGGCAGCAACATTGTTTGTTTGTTTTTTACATAAACTTTTGAAAAGAAAGAACTGGATTCAAATCCTGCCTTCGTGTCTTCCTCTTGCCAGGTGATGCTGGTAAATTATTTAAATTCTGACCCTCAGTTTCTTCATCTGTAAAATTGAGATCATAATAATATCTTACAGTGTTGGTGCAAGAATTACATGAGGTTGTGTATACCTAGCATCCAGAAATTTTCCTGTCCAGAGCAGACCTTCAACAAAGGCCAACTTCTCCACCCCCTTTCCCTCTTTAAAAGCTGTTTGAGAGAAAATATGGTATATTAGAAAGACTACTGGACTGGGCGTCTAACAGCGGGGGTCTAATCTGGCTACATAATCTTAGACAAATCGTTTTAACCTCGCTGAAGTGTGGCTAATTTGTGTCTAATGTGTCCTCAGTCTGCCTTCTGAGAGTCACACTTGCCCAGACACTCTTCTCCTTCCTGTTTGTGTTGACTTCATTCATGGTCGCTAATGTTTCTGTCTGCTGTGATCTTAGCTGCTCAGCAGTATCCCTCTCCCAGTCGCTGTGCATTTATACAAACTCGTGGAGCATGTGTTTCATTGTGGCTTAGACGACCCACACTCAGGGATCACAGAGAGAGGTGTATCTGCCCGGCCTGTGTAATAGGGTTGCTGTGAGGGGTTAATAAAATAAGTGAAAGCCAGTTACGAAGTGGAAAGTGTGAGACAGATGTTCATTAAATCTTGGTACTTTATTCCTAGAGCCCCGAATACTTTGTCCTTCTTTTCAAAAAGCTTAAATTACCTTGTGTATTTGACTTCATTTAGTCTCACCGCATCCCTTTAAAGTAACAGGATAATTGCTTGGTTTAATAAACTTCTCCCTTCTGACAGTCTATTAGCTATTTTCTCTCCTCTATAAGTTGTGCAGAATGACAGCAGGATTGGCTTTGAGGCCTTCCAGGGTTTTCTACTCAAAGTCTTTCCTAGGGAGTCTAGCATCAAAAGTATAAAGGAGGGAGGGGATGGCTTTTCATTTCAGTTCTCTCTCTCTGCAATTGGCAACATACTTTGATTAGGTTTTTGAGGAAACAGAAATAAAATTAATTAACAGCACTCTAGAATCTGTTCTCTGAGGAATAGATTCCTTAGATTCATGCAGGCCCCCAGAATTCTAAAGCAGTAATAGAAGAAAGGGGTGCTCGAAACATGTCCAGAACTGTGATTCCGAGTTTACATTACAACCATCCTGCAGTTTAGGACACATTACTTGGGAGAATCTGCATGCCTGCTCTGCACGGTATTCTGTTTTATTTATAGTTCTATTTATTTAGTAGCTCTACTATTGCAGTATTGTAACTACAATAAACCTACCAGTCATGTTGTTTCCTGTTAGAACATCATGTGATTTAATTCATCACTGTCCTCTACGTGGCGTTACATTCTTTGAGAACAGACTGCACCTGCTGATTTTCTAACTCATCTCTAATGCTCAGTATGGTGCTCGGCATTGAGTAGATGGATAAATATTTGCTGAAAAACTGAATGAATACATGGTTTTATTAGCACAATGCCTGGAAATGGGATGATACCCAGATTGAGGGTGTGGGTTGGATCTACACATATTATAATTCCACATTCCATATCTTGTTCCTCTCAGCATGTGCGATGTTCAGATTGTGTGCTTCTTTGATTCTCAGTTACGAAATCAAGTATTAGGAGACTTCATCATCATAACACAGAAGGCATCATATACTTCCCTAACATGTTGGAAACACTATAAAATGGGTACTCTCCTGACCATGAATTTATCTGCTGTGGGATTTATAACCTCCAAACTATTGCTTTTTCATAGAGGATCCTGTGTGGTGTGGGAATGCAGGAATGGGGATGAGTTGGAGTTGGGGAACGAGAAATGGGAGTAGAGGCAGCATACAGAGAACTCTGGAAAAGAAGTCCTTGACTTGCGTTGGATGTGAGGGTGGGGGGAATTTTAAACTTTCAGACCACAAAAGCCAGGGATCAGGGTTATTGGTGAGCAGTGTAACTGATAACATGTAATTACATTTTTCTATCTTCAAGAACAACTAACACATTACAGCTAATCATCAGAAAGAATTTCCATTATTTTGAGGAAAAGAACATTTTTGCATCATAGAATCACAAAATGGTAGAGCTGGAAGGAAAACTTGAAACTACCTAATTCAGTCTAATTTTCCTGTTGATTAACTCAAGACTTTCCCAGAGATTTTTATGAGCCCTATTTTAATTTTGTCTCCCACATTTATTTAGGACTTGTGTGGAACGCTTGGTGTTACGGGGAGACTGCTCGTATAGAAAAGAGTTCAAACACAGTCCATGGTGACCGTGAACATGCCGAACTGGATGGAGATGATACGACAATTGGGTAAGCAGTCATTTTACTCCCTTCCCAGAAACAGTAAGCACCTTGTAGGGTCCTTTTCTGTGAGAATATTTAAGAAGCTTTCTACAAACCTCATACTATTTTACTGAGGATATCAGATGTCTGAAAAAATGGAATTAATTTGTGATTTTGGTGGCAACAGCCCAAGATGTTTCATCTTCTTAAGTCAATTTCTCCAAGAATATTTTATTTTTAATATAATCAGCATTTTGGGGGGGGAGATGGTTGGGTGGGGGACAGTGTTCTTTGAAATTCTCTGAATGTTACATAATCTAAGGAATATTCTTCTTTCTGATTCCCTGTTCCCACAAGCTAAATCTTTCAAAACATTGCTCTCTGAAATGGTTACCACATCACTCTTTCTTGAAAACTGATTTGAATCACCTCAAGTGTCCCCAGCATGGTAATCCTCAACTAACAATGGTACTTGGAAAGAGCCTGCATTTCACTGATGGCTAGCTAGAGTCCTCACTAGAAGACAGCAGCCCTTCTAGGCACAATGCTTTAGCCCACACTGTGTAAAAATACCACACTGTGGTATATTCACACTGAATCAGGGATAGATTTAATAGAATTTCTGTTTGTGTCCATTAGGATTAAGAATGTAAATTGATGCTAACTGCATGACTGACATCTAGTGGATATATGCCAGTGGTGCTGTTTACAACCTGGCTTCCTTTTTTCCCCTCCTTTGGAATATGATTTGTAAGGGGCGGGGGGGGGGGGGGGGGGTGGAATACATTTGAAGAAATCATTGCCTTAAATCCAAAGTTATCAAACTAAACATTACTAAAATGTTAGGAGTGGGACCCTTCTGTAAATGAAGTGCATGGTTTATAGAGTTGTGAAAGAATGTATAGTGTAGGTTAGAGAATGAAAGGAAGACCACATATAAAAATTCAAGTTGATTTAGTTTGTTGGCAAGGATTGAAATGCATCGACACGATAGTAGGAACTTGTGAAATATGTAAATATCCACAATGAACTGGAACGCTCATTGCTTTTTACCTGTCATTTCTTGTTTGATACTCAATTGCCTGCTTGAGAGATACGCTGAAAAAGGTCTGATCTTATTCTGATATAAACTGTCACTGGGGTTGGACGTTGGCTACTGTTCTAGGACTCAAATATTGATAATTGACAAGTAGAATGAATTTTTAGTTATTCATTTTTTTTTACTACCAGAAAAATTTTATTTGTTGATTATATTAAAAACATGCAAAAGAATTAGGAAAACACCCTAGATATTTTTATTTAAGAAGTTATTGGACATAGAGAAACAACAAGCCAGACAGTGTGATAATGTAGAAATTTGATTCACAGAATGCCATTCTTGGTAAAAGTAGTTTTTAATTGCCAGTAACAGAAGATATTTTGACACACAATCTTGCAGATTTTTAACATGCAAGTTTCCTTGCTGCAGTTTTCTTCAGAAGAAATTATTTTTCTCCTTATTCCATTCCCTCTCTTAAGGTATATGAAATTTCAAGCAAATATAGAGTATTGTTTTAAAGGGTATTTTGTCAGGGAGAGCAGCCCAGCTGTGTAAATTGCATTGTTGAGGGGTACTTATATAATGGTATTTCATAATAAGAAAAAGTCATGCTGTGTATGATTCAGGGTGGATAACTCATGTTTGTCTTTATAAGTAGATCAGATAGACCTATTCCTGATCCTTTAGGTCACTGTTCACTCTAGGAATGGTTAGAATGCACCTGCCATGGTGGAAATTCTGCTAGCAGGTGTAAAGAAGTGGCAAAAGTCAAAATCATTTTTAAAAGCAGTTTCACACTGACTGGAAAGAATATGACTACAGGTTTGCAAATTGTGCCTTTTATGTACATTTATGCATTGATACTGAGAAAATCTTCCTTGGTGATGATGTGACAAAGCTGATGATTATTATACTGAAATTATTAATTTTCCTCTTATTTTAAAAATTGAAGTGTAACTTACACACAGTTGACATGTAATGTTACAGTTAAATGAGTTTTAACAAATGTACACACCTGTGTAATCCACATCTCATAACAAGTTTCAAAATATTTTCAGCTCTCCAGAAAGTTTCCTTGAACCTCTCTTCCCAGGCAAACTCTGCACCTCCCACCACTTCATTGGATTCTCTTACTCTGTTTATTTTCTGATACTTTTTACTTCTGATTATTGGTTGTAGGTCTAAGTTCTTTTAACAATGACATTGTGGAAAGAATCAAAATAGAGATAATGTGCAGAGTGTTGGGAACCTAAGAAAGAAAATTTACCTCCTGTTTAGGTTAATGTCTTTTCTCTTTGACCTTCTTAAAATTTGTGCTTACTTCTGTTTTGATATATCTTAAAAGATACTCTCTTACTTTATTACTTTTTCTTGTAGGACCTGTGAACTTTCTGAGATATTGGGTGTGCCTTTTTAATTTTATATCCTTAGGACCTAACATGCTGCTGGTACACGATAGGTACTTTATTTGTTGAATAAGGTCTATTATTGTTATTATTATTATTGAGAGAGAGAGAAAGAGAGGGGGGTAGAGGGAGAGAGAGAATCTCAAGCAGGCTTCATGCCCAGTGCAGAGCCCGACATGGGGCTTATCCCATGACTGTGAGATCATGACCTGAGCCGAAATCAAGAGTCAGACGCTCAACCCACTGAGCCACCCAGCGCCCCAGGTCTTTAATATTTTAATAAATACAATAGCAGTGAAGAAGCTTGATTGGAATGAAGTGAGATTGGTAGCAGGAACACTACTTAAAAATATTTAAGTAATCTCAATGATAGATGATGTAGTCATTGGGATAAAACAGAAGGAAATATATTCAGGAGGTATTTACTTAGGAAGTAGTATTGACAGGACTTGACTGGAAGATGTGGGGAGCACGAAGTCAAGAATAACTCAGATTTATAACTCCAAAGAGTGGATAGATCATCATAATGCCATTACATGAAATTGGGACTCAAGAGGAACAGATGTTTTTAGGAGAGGATAATAAGTTCAATTTTGAATATATTGAATTTGAGGTAACTATGGATTATTCAGGTGGAAACTTCCAAGTCGGTTGTTGGAAAGAAAGTTTTAGAACTCATAAGTCTAGATTAGAGATAAGATTTGCATAATCAACCTATGGATGATTATTATAATAGGGGAATGTTTGTGATTCTCAAGCGGGAATATGGAGAGGGAGAAGAGAAGAATGTGGTCAATGTAACCTAAGAGAAAAATCAAATGTTTATCGGTCTCTGGCTTGATATAAGTGGAGATCAGGGAGGCCAGCAGATTAAGGAGAAAGATGGGAGAAAGTGTGAGGAAAACTCTGAGCCTGGTTATAATGGTTGCCAAGTGGAGGGATTAATAAATGGTATCAAACCCCTCAAATAAGGACCAAAAAGAGACCTTTGGATGTTGCAGTTAGGAAGCCCAGTGACCAAATTAGGAAATACCATTCATCACACACACATTAGTATACAGAAGCCTTCTAGGTTTCTTTGATTTGTTGGAAGTCAAACCAATGTGAATTTGAATTCTACTTTACCAGTTCTGGCAGTTTTCCCTTAGGCAAGCTCCTCAAGTTTTTCTTTTTTAAAAAAATTTAATTCTAGTATAGTTCGCATACAGTGTTATATCAGTTTCAAGTGTATGATATAGTGATTCAACACATCCATACATCACCAAGTGCTCATCACAAGTGCCCTCCTTAACCCCCATCCCTTATTTTGTGCATCCCCCATTCCCTCCCCCCCCCCCATAACCATCTATTTGTTCTCTTTAGTTAAGGCTTCTCAAGTTTTTGACCCATAGTTTACTCTGGTGTAGAATGGTAATAAATTCTGATGATGCTCTTGTGGGATGAAGGGAAGTAACATGTGCCTTCTAGATACAGTAAACTACACTGAGAAAATGTGTATTTTGACTGAGAGAGAGGATAGGTGAATGGTTTTGGAACTTGGGAAAGAGGAAGCAAATCCTTTCTTCCTTTTTCTCCTATAATCTGGCCCTTGATATCACTGTACACTAACCAAGTCCACACTAGTATGTTAATAAATAATAAATAAAGCACAGGCCTCAATTATAAGATATGTTGGCAGGCCTGAAATTATAAGTACTATTTATAAATTATTTCTAGAGGAAAATATTTTTTTAAGTTACAACCACATCATACCTGGACCTTGGAGCGAAACTAGTTTGTCAGTTGAAGATTGCTTGCGTTGGCTTGTCAGGTTGAAATCCTATTATCCACCCAGTGTATAGAAGTAATTCCCATTTCATTAAACTTTGAATGTGTATGTGTATGTGTGTGGGTATGTGTGTGCGTGTGTGTGTGTAGAAATATAGAACAGAGGATTAAAATTCCCAGTGAAGAATATGGTGTTTGAGCATCAGAATTCACATGTAAAATAAGGAAGAAGCATATGGAATTCAAGAGCCAGGAATATTTCTCTAAGTTTTTCTGAAGGTAAAAAATGAACTCTGTAAAAAAATGAATGACAAGGAAAATGAATATGGTGTTGAAGTCTTTGTAATTTTTGTAATGATGAAGTTTGGAGCTTTTTTTTTAAAAGTTGTTCAAAAACTACTCTAGAAACTTTTCAGAACTTCCAAATATCTTTGTATTTATGCAAGTCCATTTCATTGATACTAAGCTTAAGTAAAAGTGAGTTTCTTTTCTACAACTTTTCTTCACTTCTCTAACCCTTACTTTGATTCCCAATAATTTGGGCAGTGAATGAAGGGTTCAAAGATAAACTGCAACTATTTCAAAGTCATATACTCTAGAAGCCAGGAATTTTAGTTCTTGCAGATATTAACCATTTTATAAATTTAAATTTTTTTTTCTGTAAATTATGTCTTTTCCTTTTTCTGAACTCAAATGTAGCATCAGAGCCATAACGTACGAGTATCTGCTGATGTTTTGGGGGAAACCAGCCATGCTTATGTACCTGCTAAATTGAGGACATAATGAGAGCTTAGTGTAAACAATTTAGTTAAAAACCTAGCTTTTAATAAATTACATGAGAGTTCCAACAATTATTTATTAAGTTTGCTTTATAACACTTACTAAAAACAGCACTTTCGGGAATGGGAAAATGGGGAGGCGGAAGAACTACCTGAAATAATTTATTTGGGGTTGTTATTTGTATTTTCCTAAAGCAATCAGGACCATGGAATTGGATTTTCTGTCCCCCTTTCCTCACTCCATTCCAGCTTTGGGTTCTTCAAGGCAGAACAAACACTAAGAGCGCTTGCTGTGGCAGTGTTCCTCACTGGGGACCAAACTTTTCCTTTGGTCAGTTACTGATTAATTTATTACTAGTGAATGATCAAGGCAGCATTGATTGTGGGAAATATTTGCAGCTACTAGTAAGGTCAGTTAGGTTCCCTATTCCCCTGAAGTGCATTGTATAGTAAAAAGCATTTTTTTTAAATGGCCCTCTACTCATCTACACAGAGCCCCCTCATTTTTATCTGAAGTCCCCATTCCCCCTTAACTCAAATAGTCCTTTCCCTGGTTCTCACCCCTGACTACTTTTTTGAATCCCTTTGGGAGCTTTTAATGATCGCCATGCCCAGGCTACAGCCCAAACCAATTAATTACATCAGATCCTTGGATATGAGTTTTTTTGTTTGTTTGTTTTAGTTTTTGTGTTTTTAACTTTCTTTCTCCAAAGTGCAGCCAATTTGGAGAACCTGTTATCCTTAATTCTCTTTGTGAAGCTGGGATTATAGATTCATGTCCAGTTAGAGGCAGAAGTGGCACTTTGGCTACAGACTTTAAGTTAACTGATTCTAGGAGGATGGAGTGTGCCTTCCCTAAATTTATATGTTGAAGCCCTAATTTCGTGTACCTCAGAATGTGACTAAACTTGGTCTTTAAAGAGTTAATTAAGTTAAAATGAAAGCCATTGGGGTGGGACCTAATCCAATACAAATGGATATATACAAAGAGGAAATTAGGACACAGACACACACAAAAGGAAAAGAGCATGTGAAGGCATGGGGAGAAGGTGACTACCCATAAGCCAAGGAGAGAGGCTTCAGAAGAAATCTACCCTGCTGACTTCTGGATCTCAGACTTCCAGCCTCCAGAACTGTGAACAAAACCCAATCTGTGGTATTTTATTATGGCAACTCTAGCAAACAAATACAAGGATCAAAATGATTGTAGGGATTAAGAAGAGAGAGGAGAAAAGGAAGAGTTAAAAAAAAAAGAGTAAAAAAAAAAATCCCCATGAAGCCACCTTGTGAAAATGAAATTCTCTGCATGGAATTTGTCGATGCCAGAAGTGACTTGCTGTGTGGACATGTCTCCTGGGAACTTCCTCTGTGATGAGGCAATTTAACTGAGAGCAAATAGCAAAGGACCTAAACCTTTGCCTGATGATTATTGTAGAGACAGAAGGAAGAGTGAATGTGGTCTACTGATTTGCTTGGCTTGAGTACCCTCCAGATACACACTTACCCCAGTAGTTTTTAAACATTTAGCCATGGCTAGTCTTGCAGTTTTTGTACTATGATGTTTTCCATAAATGCTCCATATGAAATTACATTATAATAAACTCTTCAAGGGAAGAAACCATATCTTACTCATTTTTATGACTTGCTAAATGTCACATAGCAGGCACTAAAAAATGCTTTTTGAATGAATATATGGATTTATTAGTGAGCAAATAGCCTACTGTATTGAGTCTAAATTATTTTATTTGGTTTTCAAAATACTGTCTATCCTCTTCAAAATACATCTTTTGTTCCACTTAATCTGCTGATACAAAAGTTTCCCACAAATTACTTGTCTATTGTTCATATTATGTATTGGTTGAATGTATTGCCTCACTTGAGATGCCCTTCCTTTGTTTTTCAAAATTCATTTTTCATGTCTACTTGGCTATAAACCATGGATCCCAGTCTACACTCAGCAAACATTGGTTGAGCCTCTATTCTGTGCCAGGCACTGTGTTAGATACCAGGGATACACAGACAAATTCAATAAGGTTGTCTGTCTTCCAGGGTTTTGGACTCAAGCCAGGGACAAAGGTGAGTAGTTAAAATATAGTGTTCTGAGTGCAATAGTAGAAGCAGCAGACAGATGCTACTAGATAATTGGGGTAATAAAATTAGACTTATATGGGGGCTCATGGGGAGCAGTGTAAGGAAAGTGAATTAAATTGACTCTAGAAGGTTTTTTTGGGAATAACACAGGTGAAGAAAGTGTATAGGATGAATGAAGGAAAGGAAATAGCCTAGATTAAAGCCTGGAGACTTGAGGCGTTGAACACTCTTTAGCACATGTATACTTTTTGTTACTGAATCAGCTTCTGTGGTCTTGAAAGCTAGGAATGGGCACTATAACCATTTGCCCACATGGCTTAGGAAAAGAGTAGGTATTAGTTACATTAAGTGCCCCCAGTAGGAAAGGAAAGAAGTGGTAAGCAAGAAGTCTGGGGTCATGCCATTTCTTTGTCTGGTCTCTAGGTGACATCACTAGCCCAAGAAAGTTCCTTCTTTAGGCCTTCCTCTTGTATTTCCCCATTTACAAAGCAATTTTACATCCATTGTCTCTTTTGAGTCTCATAATAACCCTCTGAGAAAAATACTAGCAAATAATATTCTCCCCATTCTGAAGATAAAGAAACTAAGATTCAGTAGGTTTGAGTCACTTGGGCAAATTCACCTAGATAGAAAGCTGTCGATCTAGGACTCACAGACAGGTTCTCTAACTTCACAATCTAAGCTCTTTTCCTTACAACAGGTTCTCTTCTACATGACATATGAACAGCTTTAGAAGAAAAGATAATATGACATAGATCACTTGAAAGTGTAGGAATTCCACATGTCCAAAATTTAGGGAGTGGTGTCACTGAAATGGTTCTTAAGAAGACTGAGTTCTAAGGATATACAGTAAGAACAGTTCATTGCTCCACCAACAGGAAATTCCAGAAAATTTATAATGATTTCCGGAGTAGATTCCAGTGATTCATCCCCTATGTGTAACACCCAGTTCTCATCCCAACAAGTGTCTTCTTATGCCCCTTACCCATCTAGCCATTCCCCCACCCACAACCCCTCCAGTAACCCTGTTTGTTCTCTGTATTTAAGAGTCTCTTATGTTTTATCCTTCTCCTTGTTTTTGTATTATTTTTGCCTCCCTTCCCTTATGTTCATCTGTTTTGTATCTTAAATTCCACATATGAGCGAAGTCATATGATATTTTGTCTTTCTCTAATTTCACTTGGCATAATACACTCTAGTTCCATCCATGTTGTTGCAAATGGCAAGATTTCATTCTTTTTGATTGCCAAATAATACTCCATTTTGTGTGTGTGTGTGTGTGTGTGTGTGTGTGTGTGTGTGTGTGTGTGTGTATATATATATATATATATACCACGTTTTCTTTATCCACTCATCTGTCAATGGACATTTGGGCTCTTTTATTTTAAAATGTTTATTTTTGAGAGAGAGAGAGAGAGCCAGAGCATGAGCAGGGAAGGGGCAGAGAGAGAGAGAGGGAGACACAGAATCCAAAGCAGGGTCCAGGCTCTGAGCTGTCAGCACAGAGCCTGACATGGGGCTCGAACCCACAAACTGTGAGATTGTGACCTGAGCAAAAGTCGGAGGCCTAACCGGCTGAGCCATCCCAGACGCCTCTGGGCTCTTTTCAAACTTTGATAGTGCTGCTATAAACAGTGGGGTGCATGTGCCCTTTTGAAACAGCATACCTGTATCCCTTGGATAAATTCCTAATAGTGCAATTGCTGGGTCATAGGGTATTTCTATTTTTAATTTTTTGAAGAACCTCCATACTGTTTTCCAGAGTGGCTGCACCAGTTTGCATTCCCACCGGGAATGCAAAAGAGATCCTCTTTCTTCACATCCTCGCCAATATTTGTTGTTGCCTGAGTTGTTAATTTTAGCCATTGTGACTGGTGTGAAGTGCTATCTCATTGTGGTTTTTTAAAAAATGTTTTTTTTAACATTTATTTATTTTTGAGAGACAGAGAGAGATAGAGCATGAGCAGGGGAGGGGCAGAGAGAGAGAAGGAGACACAGAATCTGAAGCAGGCTGCAGGCTCTGAGCAAGCTGTCAACACAGAGCCTGATGCGGGGCTTGAACCCACAAACTGTGAGATCATGACCTGAGCCAAAGTCGGATGCTCAACCTACTGAGCCACCCAGGCGCCCCATCTCATTGTGGTTTTAATTTGTATTTCCCACCAACAGGAAATATATAATTGTCAATCTGTCTCACATGTCCTTTATTGGTGATATTTTTGTATAGACCACATATTCATGTTCTTCAGTGCCACAGAAGCAGCAGGATTTCAAATTACATGTCCCAGGGGGTGATAAAGAGTGGTTAAGAGCAAGGGCTCTTGAGTTAGATTTGGGTTCACATCCTGGCCCCACCATTGACAGTTTGTTAAGTTACTTGTTTGCTCTGTGTCAGTTTCCTTGGCCAGTAAAATAAGGATAATAAACTGAGCTTTCTCACAGGGTTGTGAAGATTCAGTCAACATGTGAAATGCTTACAACAGTTCCTGGCAAATAATTACTAAGGTGCCAGCAATTATTATGGTTATTTCTCTCATCCTAAATTTGTGGAAGTAAAGTGACAAATCTCTTGTGCCTCAACGATCTTGTTTTGGTATCAGTTGATACTGCTTGATGTCACATGTCACATCACCCTCTCAGTGTAGAAGGACATTTTATCCCGGAGAGTTTTGGAATACTTTCTTGTTTGGGTGGAAATGCTATTATCTTATGGAACATTTGAATTTGACTTTTGTAGCAAGTCCCAGATTAGAATGATTTTGTGCTAAGGGAGCCTGGGTGGCTCAGTTCGTTAAGCATCGGACTCTTGATTTCAGCTCAGATTATGATTTCACGGTTCGTGGGTTTGAGCCCTGCATTGAGCTCTGTGCTGATGACACGGAACCTGCTTGGGATTCTCTCTCTCCCGGTTCTCTCAGTCCCTCCCTCACTCGTGCTCTCCTTCTCTCAAAAATAAGTAAATAAACTAAAAAAAAAGAATGATTTTCTACTAAATGTAAAGTTTTCAAAATTGTGTCTTATGCATATGTAATGAATAACAGTAATTCTAATACTTAGAGTCAGTTTTTGTAAATTAAATCTTAATGGACTGAATGGAAAAATTTAAAACAAGAAGCATTTTGTAAAGGTGTATATTAGGGCATAACTTGGAATTGATTATGTGATGGAAATGATGAGTTTAATTTTATATACTTTTTTTACTTGGACTATATGCCTTAAAACAGTAATTGTCTTCTTAAAAAGGTTATGTCTTTATAAATTGATGCAAAAATTTTTCTTTCATTAAGAGCATAATCAGAACTTTTTTGCTATGCCAGTCTTGTCATCTGGGAAACATATGATGTTTATACAGTTTTCAAAGATACATGTGATTTAGTTAGGTGCCCGGAGACCTCCACATGAATTGTTAATTTCATATTGCCTACAACAGTCATCCCCTCAATGTTTGCAGAGTTTATAGGAGATCAGTTACAAATGTGATTATACCAGCCATTCCTCAGACCTGACACCAGTTTCAAATTAAAAACTGACAGACCTCACCTGCTCCTGGGTTCACCCACAGGTCACCTTCTTGTCACTTCAGCTCTCCCCCCATTAAAATGACATCTGTGTTCATAAAGGGACTGAGAGGGGCTGTGAGTTGTTAGAATTGTTGAGGAATAAGAATAAGGTGTCGTCTGCCCAGATAATATAGTGTTCAACTTTGGCCTTTGAGGGGACAAGAGGCGAACAACATCCTACAGTGTTTCCAAATACAAGAACAGAGGCCCAGAGAGGTCACCCATTGCTCCTAATACAACCCATGGAATAGAACAAATGTGCCATGATAAAGAATAGGTGTTTACAGCAATAAGAGGAAAGAGGAAAATAGAAATTGTGATTTAAAAAATACTCTTCCCTTATATCTAAAATATTCTTCAGGTATTAATTTTACCTAACAGTCAAAAATAAGGATTTATTTTTTTCTTGTAAGAAGTGTAAAAAGATACAGTTAGAACAATACAAATGTAAACTAAGTGAAAACAAATGTTTGAATTATCTATACATAGCCTTTGCCTCCAATAATTTGCCACATGTTAGCTGTAATGCTTACATATAAAACATTACAATATATTATCTTCTTTTTATGGAATACAAAATGTTTGTAGATCTTATTTCAATGGAACCCCCCAGGTTAAAGAATTAAGGAAAAACGATCATTTTAAAAAGAAAACTAGATGATAAAGCATTTGAAATAATGTCTTATTTCTGTATCTGATACTTGGGACAGAGCCATGCATAGTAGGCATTAAATACCATGTGTTGATGGTAATAGTAAGAAAAACTAATGTCCAGAGGAGATACCTGGTAATTCAAAAAAGTCACAGATCTGAAAAATAATTATATCAAAAATTATAATTATGAAAGTAGATTATTGTTACTGTAACTTCAGTGTCTTAGATTTTTTAAAACCAAGAATTCAAAAAACATATTAACACTTTTTGGCGACCTCTGCTTCCAGGCCATTGAGGAGCCCAAGAAGGTTCCTCTGTGTCCTGCTGCAAGCCCTGAGAATAATCCAAGCTCACTGGTACATGGTGCCCCCTGAGGGGGAGGCAGGTGATGAGGGGTTAAGGCAAAAGAGGGAAACCAGATATTTAAAATATCTCTTTTACACAAGGAATTACACAAATAAGCTTCAGTCAGCTTCTTCATCTATTTATTGGCTACTTGCCACTCTTGGCGGCACATGATAGCATGGTGGTTAGCTGTGCTGTCACTAGAGCTGGCCTGCCTGGGGGTGATCCCCAGTGATGCCATTTACTACCTGGGTGTTTTAGTCCATCTGGGCTGCTATAACAAAAATATAGACTGGGCAGCATAGAGAAAAAACATTTATTTCTCATAGTTTTGGAGGCTAGAAAGTCTAAGATCAAGGTGTGGAAGTGTCTGGTGAGGGCCTGCTTCCTCGTTCATAGTCCATTGTCTCTGGAGGGCCTGGTTCACAGAGGTGGCTCTCTGGTCTGTGCATGGTGAAAGAATAAGAGGGCTCTGTGGGGTATCTTTTACAAGGGCATTAATTCTGTTCTTTTATAAGGTTCCACCCTGGTGGCTTAATCAGCCATGATATTAGGACTTAGGATTTCAACATCTGTGTTTAGGGGCAACACAAATATTCAATCTATAACACTAGGTGACCTTGGGATACTTATTTGAATACTTTGTCTTTGTCTCCCCATCTGTAGAATGGGACCATAGTAATGCCTACCTCACCAGTGGAATTAAATGAGTTGATACTATGTAAAGCACTTAGTATACTGCTTGGGCATAGTAAATGCTATATAAATGTTTGTCAAATCAAGTAATTGTAAACTGAGAATAATTACAATACTTAATGGGCATATTTTGAAGAGTTGTTATAATAATTAAATAAAAAGTAAACTGTGAACTCATATTTATTTGATAGCATGATTATTACATTATTATTATTATTAATTATTGTAGTAGTAGTAGTAGTAGTAAAATATAATACTGGGCTGGCTGCAAGGGAAACAGTTTCTGTGCTCAAGGAGACCATCCTTTAGCAGGTATAATATGGTCACTCATGTACTTTTCTTGTCCAAGACAGACAATGAACGTAACTGGGCTCTATGAAGTGTTAGAAATGTGAGGTTTCCTGGAATCCAACGATTAAGAAAAGGATACAAAAATGCAGATTTGAAGGGGTACATACACCCCAATGTTTATAGCAGCCTTACCAACAATAGCCAAACTATGCAGAGAGCCTAAATGTCCACTGACTGATGAATGGATAAAGAAAATGTGGTAATACACACACACACACACACACACACACACACACACACACACAATGGAATATTACTTAGTCATCAAAAAAGAAAGAAATCTTGCCATTTGCAATGACATGGATAGAGCTAGAATGTACTATGCTAAATGAAATAAGTCAATCAGAGAAAGACAAATACCACATGATTTCTAATATGTGGAATTCAGGAAACAAAACAGATGAACATATGGGAAGCGGGGGAAGAGAAGAGAGGGGAACAAACCACAAGAGACTCTTAATTATAGAGAACAAACTGAGGATTGATGGAGGGGTGTGGGTGGCAGATGGGCTAGATGGGTGATGAGTATTAAGGAGGGCACTTGTGATGAGCATCGGGTATTGTATGTCAGTGATGAATCACTGAATTATAGTCCTGAAACTAATAGTGCACTCACTGTATGTTAACTAACTAAAATTAAAAAAAGAAGAAAAGAAAATTTACAGTGAGAGATGGGTATTTGAGATGAGTCTGAAAATATGAATAGATTTTGGGAGTAAATCTGGTGGACAGTAGAGTTGTGCCCTGAACAATGTGGTATTAAAGCACTGATCCCTCTGCACTGTTGAAATTCATGCATAACTTTTGTTTCCCCCCAAACTTTACTAATAGCCTATTGTTGACCAGAACTGGAAGCCTTACTGATAATGTAGTCAATTAATACATATTATATATGTTTATGTATTATATACTATATTCTTAAATAAAATAAACTAGAGAAAAGAAAATGTTATTAAGAAAATCATAAGCAAAAGAAAATACATACATGGTACTGTATTGTAAATTTAGTTAAAAAAATCCGTCTATATGTGGACTTTCACAGTTCAAACTGTGTTGTTCAAGGGTCAACTATATTTACACATACACATGTCTTATGAACTAGTTTTTAGAATAATGAAGAGTTACTGATATTTGTTTCAGATTAAGGATTGTTTTGATTACATTTAAAATTACAAGTGGAGGAGCAGCATGGAGACCCTCAGCTTGTCTTGTCCCTTCTCTAAAGAAGACATCCGGATGGCCAACAGGTACATGAAAAGATGCTCAACGTCGCTCCTCATCAGGGAAATACAAATCAAAACCACACTCAGATACCACCTCATGCCAGTCAGAGTGGCCAAAATCAGGAGACTATAGATGCTGGAGAGGATGTGGAGAAATGGGAACCCTCTTGCACTGTTGGTGGGAATGCAAATTGGTGCAGCCACTCTGGAAAACAGTGTGGAGGTTCCTCAAAAAATTAAAAATAGACCTACCCTATGACCCAGCAGTAGCACTGCTAGGAATTTACCCAAGGGATACAGGAGTACTGATGCATAGGGGCACTTGTACTCCAGTGTTTATAGCAGCACTCTCAACAATAGCCAAATTATGGAAAGAGCCTAAATGTCCATCAACTGATGAATGGATAAAGAAATTGTGGTTTATATACCCAATGGAGTACTATGTGGCAATGAGAAAGAATGAAATATGGTCCTTTGTAGCAACGTGGATGGAACTGGAGAGTGTTATGCTAAGTGAAATAAGCCATACAGAGAAAGACAGATACCATATGTTTTCACTCTTATGTGGATCCTGAGAAACTTAACAGAAACCCCTGGGGGAGAGGAAGGGAAAAAAAAAGCGAAGTTAGAGTGGGAGAGAGCCAAAGCATAAGAGACTGTTAAAAACTGAGAACAAACTGAGGGTTGATGGGGGGTGGGAGGGAAGGGAGGGTGGGTGATGGGTATTGAGGAGGGCACCTTTTAGGATGAGCACTGGGTGTTGTATTGAAACCAATTTGACAATAAATTTCATATATTGAAAAAAAATGTTAAAACCAAAATGCAATCTGGAATGGGTACTGTGACAGCAAGGATGGATGAAGCAGAGCAGCAAATCATCAATATTGAAGACAAAATTATGGAGAATAATGAAGCAGAAAAAAAGAGGGGAACAAAGGGAAAAGAGCACAGTACAAGATTTAGAGAACTCAGTGACTAATTAAAAAGGAATACATCTGAATCATAGGAGTGCCAGAAGATGAAGAGAGAGAAAAAGGGGCAGAAGGTTTATGTGAGTAAATTATAGCAAAAAACTTTCCTAGTTTGGGGAAGGACCCAGACATCAAAATCTAGGAAACCCATTTGATTCAACAAAAACCAGCCTTCGACAAGGCATATCATAGTCAAATTCACAAAATACACAAACAAGGAAAGAATTATAAAAGCAGCAAGGGAAAAAAAGTCCTTAACCTACGGGAAGACAGATCAGGTTTGCAGCAGACCTATCCACAGAAACTTGGCAGGCCAGAAAGGAGTGGCAGGATATATTCAATGTGTTGGAAAAAAATATGCAGGCAAGAATTCTTTATCCAGCAAGGCTGTCATTCAAAATAGAAGGCCTGGATTGCCATATACTTCCCTTTCTAAAGAAGGAAGAAAGGCCTCAAATACCCAACCTAACCTTACATCTAAAAGAGCTGGAAAAAGAACAGCAAATAAAGCCCAAACCAGCTGAAGAAGGAAAATAGTAAAGATTAGAGCAGAAATCAATGATACCAAAAAACAAAACAAAAACAAACAAACAAACAAAAAACCCAGTAGAACAGATTAATGAAACCAGGAGCTGATTCTTTTTTTAAAAATTTTTTTTTTATATTTATTTATTTCTGAGACAGAGACAGAGCGTGAGCAGGGGAGGAACAGAGAGAGGGAGGCACAGAATCTGAAGCCGGCTCCAGACTCTGAGCTGTCAGTACAGAGCCTGATGTGGGGCTCGAACTCACAAACCGTGAGATCATGACCTGAGCTGAAGTTGGTCGCTCAACCGACTGAGCCACCCAGGCACCTCAGGAGCTGATTCTTTGAAAGAAGAAAATTGATAGGCCCCCAGCCAGAATGATCAAAAAGGAAAAAGAAAGGACTCCAATAAATAGAATCATGAATGAAAGAAGAAAGGTCACAACCAACACCTCAGAAATACAAACAATAATAGAATATTATGAGCAATTATATGCCAATAAATTAGGCAATCTGGAAGAAATGGATAAATTCCTAGAAACATATAAACTACCAAAATGGAAACACGAAGAAATAGAAAATTTGAACAGACCCATAACCAGTAAAGAAATGGAATCAGTAATTAAAAATCTCCCAACATACAAGAGTCCAGGGCCCGATGGCTTTCCAGGGTAGTTTGAGTAAACATTTAAAGAAGAGTAAACCTATTCTTTTAACACCTATTCTTTTGAAGCTGTTACAAAAAATAGAAATGGAAGAAAAACTTGCAAACTCATTCTACAAGGCCAGTATCACCTTAATCACCAAACCAGACAAAGATCACACTAAAAAGGAGGACGACAGGCCAATTTCCCTGATGAACATGGATGCAAAAATTCTCAACAAGAAACAAGCAAACTGCATCCAACAATACACTAAAAGAATTATTCACTATGATCAAGTGGTATTTGTTATTGGGATGTCAAGCTGGTTCAATATCTGCAAATCATTCAAAGTGATACATCATATTAATAAAAAAAGAGAACAAGAACCACACAATCCTCTCAACAGATGCAGAGAAAGCATTTGAAAAAATACAGCATCCTTTCTTGACAAAAACCTGCAAGCAAGTATGGATAGAAGAATCATGCCTTGAGATCATAAAAACCATACGCAAAAGACCCACCGCTAATATCATCCTCAATGGGGAAAAACTGAGAGCTTTCCCCCTGAGGTCAGGACCATGACAGGGATGTCCATTCTCACCACTGTTACTGAACATAGGGTTGGAAGTCCTAGCTCAGCAATCTGATAACATGAAGAAACAAAAGCATCCAAATTGGCAAGGAGGAAGTCAAACTTTCACTCTTTGCAGATAATATGATACTCTACGTGGAAATCTGAAAAGACTCTACCAAAAAACCTTTTAGAGCTGATCCATGAATTCAGCAAAGTCACAGGATATAAAATCAATGTATAGAAATCGGTTGCATTTATATACACCAAATATGAAGCAGCAGAAAGAGAAATCACAGAATCGATCCCATTTACAGTTGTACCAAAAACTATAAAATACCTAAGAATACACCTAACCAGAGAGGTGAAAAATCTATACACTGAAAACTATAGAAAGCTTATGAAAGAAATTGAAGAAAACACAAAAAATGGAAACACATCCCATGCTCATGGATTGGAAAAACAAATATTGTTAAAATGTTGATACTACCCAAAGCAATCTACATATTCAATGCAATCCCTGTCAAAAAAACACCAGCATTGTCCACAGAGCTAGAAGAAACAATCCAAAAATTTGTATGGAACCAGAAAAGGCCCTGAATAGCCAAAGCAATCCTGAAAAAGAAAACTGAAGCTGGAGGTATCACAATTCCAGACTTCAAGCTGTGTTATAAAATTATGATCATGAAGACAGTATGGTACTGGCACAAAAACAGACACTTAGATCAATGGAACAGAATATAGAACCTTGAAATGGATCCACAAATGTATGGCCAACTAATCTTTGACAAAGCAGGAAAGAATATCCTATGGAAAAAAGACGGTCTCTTCAGCAAATGGTGTTGGGAAAACTGGTCAGCAACATGCAGAAGAGTGAACTTGGACCGCTTTCTTACACCATACAGAAAAATGAACTCAAAATGTATGAAAGACCTAAATGTAAGACAGGAAGCCATCAAAATCTAAGGAGAGAACAGACAACAACCGCTTTGACTTCAACCACAACAACTTCTTACTTGACATGTCTCCAGAGGCAAGGGAAACAAAAGCAAGAATGAACTATTGGGGTCTCATCAATATAAAAAGCTTCTGCACAGCAAAGGAAACAATCAGCAAAACTACAAAGCAACTGATTGACTGGATTGAGTGATGAATGGGTTAAAGGAGATGTGGTATATATATGTATATATGGGAATATTATTTGGCGATCAAAAAAAAATGAAATCTTGCCATTTGCAACAACATGGATGGAACTAGTGTGTATTATGCTAAGCGAAATAAGTCAGTCAGAGAAAGACAAATATCATATGATTTCACTAATGTGGAATGTAAGATACAAAACAGAGTGAACATAAGGGAAGGGAAACAATAATAAGATAAAAACAGAGAAAGAGAAAAACCATAAGAGACTCTTAAATACAGAGAAGAAACTGAGGGTTGCTGGAGGAGTGTTGGGTGGGGGTGATGGGCTAAATGAGCTAGGGGATTAAGGAGGACCCTTGTTTAGATGAGTACTGGGTGTCATATGTAAGTGATGAATCACTGAATTCTATTCCTGAAATCATTATTACATTATATGTTAACTAACTTGGATTTAAATTAAAAAAATAAAATAAAACAAACATAAGATAGAATTACAGATGGAATCAGGTTATATACGCAGAGAGGCTTATATAGTTTATTCAAGCTGAGTTACACAGAGCCCAGGATAGGTACTCCAATATTTACTGGCTATTTATAATCATGCTAGGCTAGTGAAAATTGATATAATAATGAAAACTATTATTTATGATTTTCTTCAAAAATAGAGTGTTAACAACTGCACATGCATTATTTCATTTAATTCCCACAATAATCCCACAAAAAGTGTATACTATGATTGTCTAAATTTTATGGTTGAGGAAAACAGTTGGGGCTTAGAGAGGTTAAGTGACTTGTCCATGGTCACCAAACTAGTAAGTGATCTTTCTGACTAGAAGCCAAGTTCAATATGCTGTGTCACAAAATGTGTAAAGCTCTAACAGCATTTTCGCAGGGTAGTAGCACTGAACAGGAAGATATGGTATGGATGCATAGATTTAAATAACATTAAAAGGAAACAGAAATATAAACAGATACTTGTTGGGTGAAAAGAAGGGGTGAAGTAGTGGCAGGGAGACCAGAATATAGTCTTCTGAGATGCTAGTAATGCTGTGTTTCTTGATCAGAGGATATTACATTGGTGTGCTCATGGTTTGTTATTCATTAAGCTGTACACTTAGGATTCATACCTTTTCTGATTCAGGTTATAATTCAATTAAAGTTTGTAAAACTTACATATTCCACATCCAGGTTTGTTGAGGTCTACTGAAATGAGTTAAGGAATGGAATAAAAAAAACAATCATCAGGGAAATGCAAATCAAAAGCACAATGAGATACCACCTCACACCAGTCAGAATGGCTAAAATTAACAACTCAGGCAACAACAGGTGTTGGCAAGGATGTGGAGAAAGAGGATCTCTTTTGCATTGTTGGTGGGAATGCAAACTGGTGCAGCCACTCTGTAAAGCAGTATGGAGTTTCCTCAAAAAATTAAAAATAGAACTACCCTATGACCCCGCAATTGCACTACTAAGTATTTATCTGAAGGATACGGCTGTGCTGTTTCGAAGGGGCATATGCACCCCAATGTTTATAGCAGTGCTATTGACAGTAGCCAAAGTATGGAAAGAGCCCAAATGTCCATTGATGGATGAAGGATAAAGAAGATGTGGTATATATATACAATAGAGTATTTCTCAGCAATCAAAGAGAATGAAATCTTTCCATTTACAACTATGTGGTTGGAACTAGAGTGTATTATGCTAAGCAAAATTAGTCAGAGAAAGACAAATATCATATGTCTCCACTCATATGTGGAATTTAAGATACAAAACAGATGAGTGTAAGGGAAGGGAAGCAAAAATAATATGAAAACAGGGAGGGGAACAAAACATAAGAGACTCTTAAATACAGAGAACAAACTGAGCGCTGCTGGAGGGGTTGTGGGTGGGGGGATGGGCTAAATGGGCAAGGGACATTAAGGAGGACACTTGTTGGGATGAGCACTGGGTTATGTGTAGGAGATGTTATATGTAGGAGATGAATCACTGGATTCTACTCCTGAAGTCATCATTGCACTCTATGCTACCTAACTTGGATGTAAATTAAAAAAAAAAAATCACTCAAGTGTACACATACAATTCCTGGCCACCAAGAGTGCCTCCCCTATCTCCATTTATCCCCTGCCCCACTGTGCTGGAAAGGATTTCTAGAGACTACATCATGAAGTCCTTGGATAAAAAGTAGAAATGAGAGATAAGATAAAAAGGCTGATGGAGTCAAGGTAAAGATGACTCAGAAATGGAAAATAGCTATATCAATATTATGCTAAATATCTGGGTGGATAGTTTAGAATTCTAAGAAATACACAGCTAATTGGTTGCTACTAGGTTATTTGAAGACATTTAACTGATTACTTGATCTCTATTAGGCAGATACATGACAAATTATATAAAAGCAGCTGATTCATACAAGTGCAGGTATATAGAATCAAATGACTCTTTTTTTCTGAATTATATCACTAGAGAGAATAATCCATCATGGAAGCATTGTGTACAGTTACCACTGGGTTCCCTAGTGGAAGTGAAGAAAAGATAAGCAAAATAATGATCCTACATTTAGTAGAATTAAGTTAAATAATTTTATCTTGTTATTATAAATTTTTTATAATGTTTATTTTTGAGAGAGAGAGACAGAGCATGAGCATGGGAGGGGCAGAGAGAGGGAGACACAGAATCTGAAGCAGATTCTGAGCTGTCAGCACAGAGCCCTACGCGGGGCTTGAACTCATCAACTGTGAGATCATGACTGAGCCAAAGTTGGATGCTCAATCAACTGAGCCACCCAGGTGCCCCTATCTTGCTATTATAAAGTTAAATACATGTGCTTTTCATACTAGAATCTTTCTGGAGGAATTCAGTGAGACTGATTAGAGGAACAATGGTATATCTGGAAGCTCCTTTATTCCTGAGCTAAAATATTTTCATTATTTTGACTTTTGACATCATCATATATGTTAATCAATTAGAAATTTTAAGAAAATCCATTTTCCCTTAAAAACTATTTTTTTTATACTATGCTGAAAATCGAAAGGAACAAACACTTGAGATCCTGTGATGTCAAGAAATGGCTCTTGATGGCTTTGTTTCTTGGCCTATGGGATAAATTCTGCATCTCGATATCCCTTTAACCTTGATGTATAGTAGAGATTATAATTTTCATTAACATTTACAATATTATTATTATTTGTTAATAATTCTGGATTCTCTTATTCCAACTCATAGATGCTCTGCAATGAATGACCAAACTGGAAACCCCTTCACGTACCCTACCTGTGATACTCTGAGGTTGTGTGAAGTTTCTAGCGCCAGACTAGGAGGAATGACAGCTCCTTACCATATTTCTCATCTTCATATCTCTGCATATCTGGTGTTCTTTTGAAGTATTACTTGCATGTTTTTTTTTCTTTTCTACCTAGTGATCCTTGCAGGCAGAAGTGATGTTATATAGGTAGTTTTTGAATCATTGTGGAGGTATAAGGTGATTTATTTAGTAAGAAAGTATCAACCATTAACACTTTTCCTTCTTCAGTTAGGATTACTTAGCATAAAAAAACAGAATTAGGAGTGCCTGGGTGGCTCAGTTGGTTAAGCGTCCGACTTTGGCTCAGGTCATGGTCTTGCAGTTTGTGAGTTTGAGCCCCGCGTCAGGCTCTGTGCTGACAGCTCAGAGCCTGAAGCCTGCTTGGATTCTGTGTCTCCCTCTCTCTCTGCCCCTCCCCCGCTTGTGCTCTGTCTCTCTCTGTCTCTCAAAAATGAATAAATGTAAACAAAAAATTAGGGTGCAGAGATATCTCTCTTTTCCAGAGTGCGGGAGGTGATGTTGTTGCCTGTCTATCTGCTGTGTAATCCAATATACTTATCAAGTGCTAAAAGTTTGTTCAATAGTGACTGGCCTGTTGACTGTAATAAATATGGATGTGTGTTTAGGTGAGCATTCTATCTGCTTAGTCAGTTTATTAATATTTAATTATGTAAAATATGCTGGCTAAGATAAACCTTGACTTCAGATCAGAAGTGAAACAGCAAATGAAATCATTTTGGAGTTTGGGGGCAGGAAGTTTAGGTTTACATTTTATTTTTTACCACTTACTATGTTAACTTAAATGAGTCACTTAATCTCTTCAAAGTTTCGGAAGTGGAAATGATAGAAATTGTCTCTCACACAGTTAAAGTGAGAATCAAGTGAGATCAAATGAGATAATATAGAACTATGATTCATAGAATGTATCCCATAAAAGTGCTTTCCTGCAGATCACAAGAAGAGGTCCTCATGTACCTGCAGGATGAGCATTTATGTTAGAAAGTTCTTTCAAATTCTATTTCAGGGTCAATCTATCCTTTGTGTTTCATCTCTTTCTGTGCTTATAACAAACTCTTCAGCATATTAATAAACATGTATCATCTTTGACCCATATGTTATTGCTAAAGGAATTCAATAAAATATTGGCCATCATCTGGAAGGGCATTGGAGTGTAAAACTGAAACAAAAATTGTAGCACTGCCCTTTTAGAAACTATACAACTGGTGATTCATTCCAAGAAAATCACAAGAGAGTTGAATTGTTTCAAAGAAGTGTAACTACTAAACATGTATAGGAAGAGAAGTGGTTTTTCTTATTCTACAGATGTAGTGTAGAGGTTATGTGGAAAGGTAACATCTGAAGATGTGATCGGTAGAAAATTACAAAGTAATATGTGTCTAGGATGAGATATTAAAACTCTAAAGCAAATGGGCTGGCAACCTACAGCCTATGTGCTAAATGTAGCCCACCATCTGTTTTTTTTTGCAGTCTGTGAACTAAGAATAGTTTTTACAGTTTTAAATAGTTGACAGATTTTAAAAAGAATACTATTTTGTTTCATGTAAAAATTATGTGAAATTCAGATTTCAATGTCCATAAATAAAGTTTTATTGGAACAGAGCCGTGCTCATTCATTTACATACTGTCTATGGTAGAATGGAGTAATTACAACAGAGCACATTATGGTTCACAAAGTGTAAAGTATTTACTATCTGGCCCTTAATAGAAAAACCTTACTGGCCCCTAATTTAAAGCTCATTGTTTAGGTCATGGAAAGGCAGTATAATTATGCATGTAATGTAGCACACTTATAGAAATAATTTTCCCTCCTATATCTAGCTTCTGAAAATGTTTGAAGCTTTAAAATTGTTTTAGGTGCACATTGCATTTGAATTAGGCTTAAATATAACAACTCCTACAAAACTTTCTTTGCTCTGACAAGGAAATAACAGTTCTCTCTTAAACTCAAAGCACTTTATAACTCTTATGGTATCACAATATTTGCTTTGACTAATGTTATCACTTGGGCTTATCTAACTTTGCCAGCTAGATTCTCATCTCCTTGAGGAACAGGAATAGTTTCTCATCTCACTTTTCTCCCTTGCTATCTAGCACAGTATTTTGTGCAGAGTATTGTTCAGTGATGGTTGAGTGAATGTCAGTGACCTGATTAGCTGCATTTTTAAAGAAAATGGATTCTTATTCTTTTTGAGATACACCTTCAAGATAACACAAAAGCTACCTTGTATATTATTGTTTCTGAGAATACAGAGTTGGATAATGTCCTTCAAAATGAAACTCTGTATCTTGTGACATCTAGATTAAAATATTATTATTTATAGACTAGCTGTTCTCTTGATTCAAGAAGCCGCTTACTGAAGTATTCTTTCTTTGGCTTACTGAATGTTTTCTTTTCCATTTCTTCCCTTCCTCTCTGCATGGATCTCCCCTTCTAAAGGCCATCAGAGAGGTAAGTGTTAGGATTTCATTTTTGTTTTAATGAAAAACAATAAAAATATTGCTTTTGTTATTGATCTTCACTTCTTATACTATTAATTAATTTAGAATTTTTATACACTGGTCATGATTTCTTCTTCTTCTTATTTATCATGTGAATTAGAAAAAAACAAAATTTCAATGTCAAATATGATTTTTTATTTCCAAATTTTTGGTCTGTGTTTTTTGTACTTTACCTGGGCATCCTTTTCTTTATTATTCTCTCTTTTGTTTTCCTGAAGCATTTCCTACCCAGTTTCCTTCCTCTTTGATAACCTGCCTTCTCACTGCAAATAGAAACTTCAGTGTAGACGCAAAAAATGAGGAATTCACTATCTGAATCCAAAGAAATTTTGTACAGCCTGAGTAATCAATAACTGAGTAGATGAGGATAAATTAAATCAAAATAAACTGAAGATAGAGCTGTGCACGCAATTCTGTGTTTGAAGAAAAAGATCTTTTCAAGGTTTGTAAAACCATGCTTGGCAGGGGGAAAAATAACAAAAAATAGATTTACCGAGGGCAACACTTTAAAAAAATGATTTGGGTATTGATCATTTTTAATCTTTTGCCCTGAACAACTGGGAGATGTATTAGAGCTAGAGCCTGCAATGAAAAGCAGGTCTGTTCTTTAACCTGCCCCAATTCACTTAGACATATTTTATATCTCGGGGGATTTGGCCACAAAGTCCATTAGAGCTTTGGAGGCAGTCAGGTCAAATCAATTGTCCACACTGCAGACAGGGTACCCATCATTTACGGTAATTCACCCCCGTCATGGTAGAGGAGAGGAAAGGTTAAAAGCTGTATTGCCATGAGCACATCTCATCCATCTTTCAGTATATTGGTCATACCCAAACATTCCTTGCTTAAGGAACAGGATGTACAACTTCAAATTAAGTTGGATTTAGGGGTCCTATGGGCAGTTCATAAAATTCTGTTAATGATATTTTAGAGAGTGCAAAAAGAAACCTGCTTGTAAGTAGAAATGAGGAAATATCTTGTTCCTGAACAAACCTGAATAATTTTTCATGCTTGATGAGATGTATGCAAAGTATATGGAGTGCTTAGTAATGAAGTCTTGAGAGATTCAGAATGGGTTGAGTAACTGATTTCCCTGCCCCCACCCCCACTCCAGATTCCAGTTCGCATTTAGTTAGGTGGAGAGAAGAGATTTATAAATCTACCATCTACATTTAAAGACAGGTCCTAAACAAGGAGGAAGAGATTGAATAAGAGGGTCATTTAAAAAAAATATTCATGATTTCCATATTTTCAGGAATATAAAACCTCCTGTTTTGAGGATGACGATGCTTAAAATATGTCATATAATATTTTATGGTGGGCATCAACATGGTACAAATGCATTCCTGATGTTTGGTTAGTAGGGAGAATTGACTTCAATTTACAAACCCAACCCTGCTTTCCTGTGGCATCAGTGGCTTCTTATTTAGTCTGTGGTTGGGGGCAAATAAAATCAGGTGTGCCTGTCCTGAGATTTTAAGCAAGGTGCAAAGCTATTTGCCACTTTGCAGAATGGGGAGGTGTGAATTAAAATGTATGTGAAAAAAATAGCCTTTTATTCTTCCTTTTTACTTTAGGGTTTTGTTTGCTTCGTTTCTTCTTGAGTTATATTTTCCTCCTTAGACTTCTTCATAGAAAGCAAATGATTTTAGAGAAGATCATATCTTTGGTGGAGAAAAGACTAGAATGTAGATGAGGTTCAGTTTTGTTTGGGAGTGCACATGTGACCAATCAAGCAAATATTGAATATCAATACAATCCAAATAACAAATCTTTCTCAACTTTTTGTAAGTGCTTATTTCTGTTTAAAGATGGGTGCAAAGAAACCATATCTATAGAAAGACTGTGAGGTAATTTTCTTTAGTTTAGATACAAAATGGGCCCATCTTACTGTAAATAATAAGAAGGCGAAACCCACCTATAACTCCTTCCGTAATTTTTTTCAGTACCACTTGTCTGTGAAATTGCTACAAATCAGGAATTCTTTTGTTCCTTTCTATAGCTCTTGGTTTCCTCTATCTTCAAGGCTTCCTGTGTTTTCTGAAGGCACAGAATGAGTGGAAGAGATATGGCTTGCAACGAGGAGTAAAGACATGTCAAAAACAAAATAGCATGCTATCACATCAGCTCTATACAAGAACCACATACTAAAATAACCAATAACTGCAGCCATAACCCTAGCCATATGACAGTGATAGTTGCGAGTCAGCGATATGTTTTCCACAGGTTCCAGAATATAAGAATAAGTTTTTTAAAAAGAGGTATCTGCTTCAATCACTCCATTTATAAATATACTGGTACACATCAAATTAGTAGAGTTTCAAAGCCGCTGCTTGAGGCAATTGTTCTTAATTTAAGCTTAGAAGGTGGGAAACATATACATTTATTTCATCTCTCAATCATACAAATTCATTTCAGTGCTCAAATCAGAACATAGTTAATACATCTTCAGACAAAAAGAATTCTTTGAAACTTGCATCTGGTCTAAAATTTTGAGAGCCAAATTTCTGCCTAATGCAATTTGCAATGGATGAAACAGTTCTGGCAATAATTGAGTCCTCAGTGGAAATGGTGATTTGATAGACTTTGAACCAAGCAGAGTTGCAGAATAGAGCTTTTCTCAAATAATTTATTTGTTTGAGCATTGTATCTAAAATGTATGTTTTAGAAAATCCAAAATAATAGTTTCAGTTGGCCAAAGTGTCTGTTACTAGTTATGTCCTTATTTATGGCATAGGATAAGAAGGAGGATCGTCTCTTCTGGGAAATTGAAACAAATGATTCGACAAAGGATCAGACAGATGTCTTTCTCAGATGAGTTGAAAAAAGTGAGAAAAGGAAAGGAATGCTTTTTAAAATTTCTAGGAAGCTCTGTGTTTTCATTTTTGGTGAATTTCTATCTTAACATTTTCAGAAAACGATAACTAAGGAGGCTGAAGGCTAATAATAAATTCAAATCCTACTTGTGATTATTTATCTGTACTTAATAGAACACTTCCATATTGTTTCAGCTTGGACAAAGTGGTGGAAATCAGTTTGGTTTCCTGGGTGAATGTGAAAATATTTCTAAGGACTTGGGCTTATTTATTAAGAAAGGGCTACATACGATGGTAATTCATTGGAATCATGAAGTTGGTATTTATTGAACTGAGAAGTGTAGCCAGCATATTGAATGAATGGGACTGTTAACGTGTAAGTGGAAAACACCATTATTCTTTCCTTCACTGTTCCTTCACTTGTCACCTCATCCGAGAAGGCTTCTTTGATCATTTACCCTACTTAAAATAGTTTTAACTCTAAAATAGAGTGTTCACTCTAATCTCTCATTATTTCTTCCCTGAACTCACCAACATCTGATATTTTATTGCCTGTTTCTCCATTTGAGTGTAAGCTCCATGAGAAAAGGCACTTTGTTCTTCCTAGCTATGTCCCCAGCACCGAGACAGGGCCTGGCACATACCAGGTACTTGGAAAAATTTGTTACATAAGTAAATAAATCAATGCATGAATAAATTAATTTTTTCCTTTTTATCAAAAACAATATTATATAGCTTGATTGCCCACTTTTTAAAGCACATTTGGCCCTGAATAACTTGGCTATTTCCAAATACCGAACCTGCTATTAATAAGTACTCTAAACAATATGTTACATGTTTTAAGTGTAATTGTGTGGAAGTTCAATTTATTATAATTACTCCCTGGAAACAGAGGAATTGTAGAAAGACAGTGCATGAATGGGAATAAATTACAACTTAAAAACGTTGCTTTGAAGTTTTAATTATAAAATTAACCATTGTATCTTAGAAATTTGACGAGACATTTCATGTATAATTTAGAGGAGGATTCTTTCTAATTAAATACGTCTTTCTACACAATAATTTCTTTCAATGATCCACCAAATAGTTTCTATCTGGTAAGGTTTAGGAAGATGATGATCTGGAAGCCCGCAAGGGAGAGGACAAGACTTGTCAAAGAATGTCTACCTGTGTCTTTTTCTCTATTAGTTCACACCTCACTCCTTTCTTTAACTAGATTCACAGAAGCGCCTCCACTGTAGCTCATCCTGCATCCCACCTACCCTCACTCACCATGGCCTATCCTGTGTTCCTCCTACCCCCACCCAATGTAATTCCATCTTGTGTCCCTCCTACCTTCACCCACCATGGCTCATTTGTGTCCCTGCATCACCACTCACCATGGTTTATCTTGTGTCCCCATACCCTAAACCTCCATGACTCATCATGTACCCTGTTGTGAACCAAAATTAACCAAAGCAATGAGTCTTCCAATGGTCTCAGCCCTCAATCTCTAGCAGTGTTCACACAGCTTTATTTCTTGCATCAGTTAGTTTGTGAGCATCCAGACTTTGCATTCTGACATCTGTGTATCAGATTTGAGCCCCTATTAAATTATTTAATGACTTAAACAAACTCGTGATATAACAATGGAGAAAATTTATTTTGATGAGTTTAAAGTGAGGTTCATTCTAGGAAGAAGAATATAGGAATTAAAGGCAAGATTCTTTAGGGCTAAGATGAAATTAGAGATAAAATATATGTCTTGAACTCATTTTTCCATAACTCTAAGCAAAATTTATAAGAGCTAAAACTATAAAAATCCTCAAAGAAAACAAGGGGAAATCTTCATGAAGTGGTATTTCACAAAAGATTCTCAAATATGACACCACAAACACAAGCAGCAAACAGAAAATACACATATACATGTATACATACACATATATATATTAGACTTCATCAAAATGAAAAACTTTCGTGCTTTGAAGTACCCTATCAAGAAAGTGAAACAATGAAACAAACAGGATGTTGCCAGGGTGGCAGAATAGGAAAAGCCAGCCTCTCTCCCCCGAACAAAGATCAATAATTAGACAGCTACCTAAGAATAAAAACCATCTCTGGGAGAGCTCAGGAGTCCATTTAAAAAACTTTAGCAGCAGACTGGAACAAAAAACCTGAGAAGAACTGCACAAAAAAGGAAGCAGCTTCATCCAGTCCCTGAGGCCAACACTGCTTAGCACCTAGAGTGAATGCCCCAGCTCAGAAGAGTTCCCCTCACTAAGAAAGGGAGAACAAGATGAGTGACCAGCTTCCCCAGCCTTTAAGGGTTTGGTTTCACCTCACCCAGAGACCATCGCTGAGACATCGAGATGCCTGGTGAAAAGGAAGAGAGGCTGGGGCTACCAGTATCAACCATGCAGTGGGAACTATCACAGTTCACAGTGACCTGCTCTGCAGAGGATACCAGCAGCTTTCACCACTGAAGCAACCAATGGCCAGCACACCCATTGCAGACCCCCTGCAGATTTCACTGTTTTTCGCCTTCCAAATTTTTGTACTTGTAGATGTCAGTCACCTGAATCCCTTCCCATTCCCCACCCCCACCTTACCGCCATTGGAATACACCAGCAGCTAGCCCTGGCTTTGTAGCTGCACAAATGCAAGATGGTGATGTAGACTTCTGACCTCTACTGCTATGAACATGCTAGCCCTTCTAGCTAGCCCATCTGCTAGTCTGACTCCAGCCAGCCTTCACTGTCACATGCATGACTATGGAGAGACACAGCAGCCTCAAAGGTACATGTTAATAGCCAAGGCCTCCACAGCTACTTTGGGGTCCAGATCAAGTCCTGTCTCCTATCACTGGCTTGCAACTGCTGGGCTCACTTTTAGCTACCTCTAGGTGTGTGCTTCCACCTGGTGTCCTTACTCCTATCATTGGCTTCCCCTGCTATGCTTGTGCTTGTGATGAGACCCTGAAGCCAAAGGAGTAAATAAAAATAGCCAGGGACCTTGGAGCTCCCAGTGCACCCACAGTTGTGCCTGACCTTGCTGCTGGCCTTAGCCATAGTCACTACTTGTATGTGTCTGCAACTGACCTCTGCCATTAGACAAGCACCGGTAGCCAGTGCCCTCCTGAATGTGGGCATACCACTGCTTCTGGCCACCATTGCCTGCCTCGGTCCCTAGGTGCTGGACCTAGAGGCACTGCTGAGGACCTGAATAGGTCTTGCAAGCACTTTGGACTCACTGTAATGCTCACCAAACAACATGCAGTTGTTGATGTTTTAGGCCAAAGTAGCCTGAGACATTGAGACATTACACCTCCCCAGACACAGAACTGCCACATGCCCCTGCACTTGGTGCCCTGTACCACCAGACCTGCATACACATTACTGGTAACTTCACCTGCAGATGAAGTTATTGCCTTACCTAAGTCAGTCCATAAAGTCTGGAAGAGGTGACTTCCAGAGGTGAAATGTGTTCACCTATGACAAACTACAAGAAGAATCTGGAAAACATGACACTACCAAGGGAATATAGTTAACTTCCAGAAACTGACCCCAAAGAAATGGAGATACATGAATTACCTAACAAAGAATTAAAAATAATTGTTCTACCCAGGCCTCGCCCTATGTATCTCTACATCTAGCTGTTCATCATTAACTTTTATCATATCCTTTAATAAACTGGTAAACATAAAAAAAATAATTGTTCTAAAGATGTTCAGAGAGCTACAAAAGAACACAGTTAAATAATTAAATGAAATCAGGACAACAGTACAAGAACAAAAAGAGAAGTTCAATAGGAGATAGAAAACATAAAGCCAGAACCAAACAAATTTTAGGGCTGAAGAATACAATGACTGAACTGAATAATTCAATAGAGGGCTTCAATATCAGGCTTGACCAACCAGAAGAAATAATCAATGAGCTTGAAGACAGATCATTTGAAATGATACAGTCAGAGGACCACCACCACCACCACCACCACCAAAACTAAACGAGGAATGACGGAAGTTTACAGTACTTATGGGACACCTAGTCTCTGCATTATTGGAATCCCAGAAGGAGAAGAGAGGGAGAGAGAGACAGAAAGCTTATTTTTTTTAAAAAAATGGCTAAGAACTTCCCAAACTTGGAAAAACATTTAGAAATCCAAGTTCAGGAAACTAAGTAGGTCACTCAAAAATTATAATCCAAAATATTCTCCAAGACACACTAATATCTTAAATCAAAGATAAAGAGATAAATTTAAAAGGAGCAAGAGAAACACATATTTTCTCATACCAGGGAACTCCCATAAGTGAACAAGAGAAAGATTATATATTCAAAGTGCTAAAATAAAAAAACCTCTGCAACCAAAAATACTTTAACATGCAAAATTGCCCTTCTCAAAACTAAGAGAATCTATTACCACTAGACCTGCCTTATAAGAAATTCTTAAAACCAAACTAATTAGTAACATAAAAATATACAAACATTGGTAAAAGTGAGTATATGGTCAGATTCAGACTAGTCTAATACTGGATTACTGGAATATGGTAGAGGGTTACCCACTTAACTCTAGAATAAAAGTTAAAGGACAAAAGTATTAAAAATAGCTACAGCTACAAAAATAGCTGTACGAAAGCTCTACAGGGGCACCTGGGTGGCTTAATTGGTTAAGCATCCAACTTCAGCTAAGGTCTTGATCTCGCAGTTTGTGAGTTTGAGCCCTGTGTTGGGCTCTGTGCTGACAGCTCAGAGCCTGGAGCTGTTTCAGATTCTGTGTCTCCCACTGTCTCTGCTCCTTCCCTGCTCATGCTCTGTTTTTCAAAAATAAAAATTAAAAAAAACAAAAAACAAAAAATAAAAACAAAAAGAAACACACACAAAAAAACCCAAACAAAACAAAGGCTCTACAAAAATAACTTGCTAATGTGTACACATGTAAAAAGATGTAAACTTTGGCATTAAAAACATAAAATGTGGGGGGACAGTAAAAGAGTAGAGTTTCATATGCAATCCAAGTTAAGTTGTTACAAACTTAAAATATACTGTAATGTCTATAGGATGTTTCAAGTAAGCCTCAGGGTAGCCACAAAACAACCTATAGTAGACCACAAAAGATAAAGAAAAGGGAATCAAAGTATACCACTGTGAAAAATCATCAATTTATAAGAGAGCAGAGCAAGAGAGGAAGAAAAGAACAAAGGAACTATGAAACAGCCAGAAAGCAATGAACAAGATAGCAATAGTAAGTCCTTACCTATCAATAATCATTTTAAATATAAATGGATTAAGTTCTCCAATCAAAAGGTACATGTGGCTGAATGGATAAAAAAGACTTAATTATATGCTGCCTACATGAGACTCACTTCAGCTTCAAGGACACACAAAGTAAAGGGATAGAAAAAGATATTCCAAGCAAACAGAAACCAAAAGAGACCAGGGGTAACTATATTTATATTGGACAAAAACTGTAAAAGATTTTAAGTCAAAAACTGTAACAAGAGACAAAAAAGGTTATTAGATCATAATTAAGTGGTCAATTTATCAAAAGGATATAACAATCATAAATATATATACACCCAACTTTGGGACACCTCAATATATTAAGCATATACTAACATAACTAAAGGGCTTAATAGTCAACAATACAATAGTGGGCATAGTTAAAAAAAATTAAATGTTTATTTATTTTTGAGAGAGAGGTAGAGACAGAACATGAGTAGGGAAGAGGTAGAGAGAGAGGGAGACACAGAATCTGAAACAAGCTGAAACAATCTGAAGCAGGCTCTGGGTTTGGTGCTCTCAGCACAGAGCCTGATGCGGGGCTCGAACTCATGAACCATGAGATCATGACCTGAGCTGAAATCAGACACTTAACCAACTGAGCCACCCAGGAGCCCCTTTCTAAAATTCTTTTAATGTTTATTTGTTTATTTATTTATTTATTTATTCTTTTGAGAGAGAGAGAGAGAGCGAGCGAGCAGGGGAGGGGCAGAGAGAGAGAGAGAGAGAGAGAGAGAGGGAGAGGGAGACACAGAATCCCAGACAGGCTCCAGGCTTTGAGCTGTCCGCACAGAGTCCAACATGGGCTTGAACTCACGGACCTTGAGATCATTACCTGAGCTGAAGTTGGATGCTTAACTGACTGAGCCACCCAGGCACCCCTAGGAGGGCGTTTTAATACCCCATTTTCAACAATGGGTAGATCATCCAGACAGAAAACCAATAAGGAAACTTAAGATAGGCAAATATATCTAAGAGACATACAGAACATTCCATCTAACAGCAGTTGAATACACATTCTTCTCAAGTCTACATGAAACATTCTCTCAAGTAGATCATGTGTTATGTCACAAAACAAGTATTAGCAAATTATAAATGATTGAAATCATACCAAGTATCTTTTTAGGTTGCAGTAGCATGGAACTAGAAAACAATAACAAAAAGAAAATTGAGAAATTAACCAATAGGTGGAAATTAAATAACATACTTCTGAACAACCAGTGGGTCAAAGATGAAACCATTAGAGAAATGAAAAATCTTGAAACAGATGAAAATGGAAACACAACATATCAAACTTATGGGATACAATGAAAACAATGATAAAAGTGAAATTTATAGCAATAGTGCTTACATTAAAACAAATGAAAGATCTCAAGTAAATAATTTCACAACACAAGGAACTAGAGAGAGAAGAACAAATGATGCCCAAAGTTAGCAGAAGAAATGAGATAACAAAGATCACAACAACAACAACAAAAACATAGTAGAAAAACAATAGAAAAGATCAACAAAACTAAGAGTTGTGTTTTTGAGGAGATAAATAAGATTGACAAACCTTTAGCTAGATTTCCTCAAGAAAAAAAAGAAGACTCAAAGTCAGAAATGAAAAAACACATTATAATGATACTGCAGGATCATAAAAGACTATTATGAGTAAGTATATGGCAACAGATTTGACAATTTGGAAGAAATGGATAAATTTATGGAAACATATAATCCACCAATATTGAGTCATGAAAAAATAGAAAATTTGAACAGATTAATAGGAAGTAAAGAGATTAAATAAGCAATCGTACACCTCTTAACAAAGAAAACCCAGGACCAGATGGCTTCACAAGTAAATTCTATAAAACATTTAAAGAAGGATTTTTAGGGAAGATGGCGGTGTAGGAGGACTCTGGGCTCACCTCGTCCTGCTGATCCCTTAAATTCCACCCACATCTGCCTAAATAACCCAGAAATCCATCAGAAGACTAGCAGAACAGACTCTCTGGAGCCAAGCGTAGACAAGAGGCCCACAGAAGAGGCTAGGAAGGGCAGAGAGGCGGTGTGTGCTACACAGACTGGCAAGAAGGAGCTGGGGGAGTGGAGGGGCAGCCTGCCTGGCAAGGCAGAGCCCCCGAAGTCTGGCTTGCAAAAACGGAGGGGCTGGACTCTGTGAGTTCTGACAGCCAGTGGGATTTAACATCTGGAATGTTAAAAGTCAACAGCTCTGCTCTTGGAGAGCAGGGAGGGCGAGAGGACCCTGGGAGGGAGAGCTGTTGATCCCCGGAAGACAGCTCAGCTTGGTGGGGGAACAAAGGTGTTGGCAACTGCCGTCTCCCTCTCCCATCCCCCAGCTGAAATTCCAAAGGGAACCAGTTCCATCACCCAAGTTGCTTGCACCTCTCAAATGCCCAACACTGTGCTTCTGTGGATCCATCTCTCCGACAGGCCTGCCTCCCTCCCGGAGCTGCAGGGCCCCTCCCACAGGGGACCTCCAAGAGCAAAGCGAGCTAAGTCTGCCCCTCCCACCCCAGTGCACCTTGCAGATCCACCCTGGCTAATACACCCTTGGCCAGATCCCATTGAAGCGGCACCACAAGCCTGGCAGTGTGCAAGTAGCCCAGACAGGGGCCACACCACTCCACAGTGAGTCCTGCCCCTGGGAGAGGGGAAGATAAGGTACACACCAGTCTGACTGTGGCCCCAGCGGTGGGCTGGGGACAGACATTGGGTCTGACTGTGGCCCTGCCCACCAACACAAGTTACTCCGGACAGGATAGAAGAAGGGCCCTGCAGTTTGGAGCCACCCCAGGGACTACCCAAAATGACGAAACAGAATTCTCCTCAAAAGAAACTCCAGGAAGTAGCGACAGCTAACGAATTGATCAAAAACAATTTAAGCAATATAATGGAACAAGAATTTAGAATAATAGTCATAAAATTAATCACTGGGGTTGAAAAAAGCATAGAGGACAACAGAGAATCTATTGCTACAGAGCTCAAGGGACTGAGAAATAGTCATGAGGAAGTAAAACATGTTGTAAATGAGTGCAAAATAAAATGGAGGTGGCCATAGCACGGATTGAAGAGGCAGAGGAGAATTGGTGAATTAGAAGATAAAATTACAGAAAAGAGAAAGCTGAGAAAAAGAGATAAAAAAAATCTAGGAGTATGAGGGGAGAATTAGAGAACTAAATGATGCAATCAAACAGAGCAATGTCCGTATCATAGAAATTCCAGAAGAAGAAGAAGAGAGAGAGAGGGGCTGAGAGTGTACTTGAATAAGTCATAGCTGAGAACTTCCCTGATCTGGGGAAGGAAAAACGCTTTGGAATCCAAGAGGCACAGAGAACTCCCTTCAGATGTCACTTGAATTGATTTTCTGCAAGACATACAGTGAAACTGGCAAAATACAAGAATAAAGAGAAAATTCTGAAAGCAGCTAGGGATAAACATACATATAAAGGGAGACCGATAAGACTAGTGACAGACCTATCTACTGAAACTTGGCAGGCCAGAAAGCAATGGCAGGAAATCTTCAATGTGATGAACAGAAAAAAATATGCATCTGAGAATCCTTTATCCAGCAAGTCTGTCATTCAGAATAGAAGGAGAGATAAAGGTTTTCCCAAACAAACAAAAACTGAAGGAAATTTGTCACCACTAAACCAGCCCTACAAGAGATCCTCAGGGGGACTCTGTGAGTAAAATGTTGCAAGGACTACAAAGTACCAGAGACATCACTACAAGCCTGAAACCTACAGACATCACAATGACTCTAAACCCGTATCTTTCAATAATAACACTGATGTAAATGGACTAAATGCTCCAACCAAAAGACACAGGGTATCAGAATGGATAAAAAAACCAAGACCCATCTATTTGCTGTCTACAAGAGACTCATTTTAGACCTGAGGACACCTTCAGATTGAAAGTGAGGGGATGGAGAACTATCTGTCATGCTACTGAAAGTCAAAAGAAAGCTGGAGTAGCCATACTTGTATCAGACAAACTCGACTTTAAATTAAAGGCTGTAACAAGAGATGAAGAAGGGCATTATATAATAATTACAGGCTCTATCCATTAGGAAGAGCTAACAATTAGAAATATCTATGCACCGAATATGGGAGCCCCCAAATATATAAAACAATCACAAACATAAGCAACCTTATTGATAAGAATGTGGAAATTGCAGGTGACTTTAATACCCTGCTTACAACCATGGGTAGATCATCTAGACACAGGATCAATAAAGAAACAAGGGCCCTGAATGATACATTGGATCAGATGGACTTGACAGATATATTTAGAACTCTGCATCCCAAAGCAACAGAATATACTTTCTTCTCGAGTGCACATGGAACATTCTCCAAGATAGATCACATACTGGGTCACAAAACAGCCCTTCATAAGTATACAAGAATTGAGATCATACCATGCACACTTTCAGACCACAATGCTATGAAGCTTGAAAGAAACCACAGGAAAACGTCTGGAAAACCTTCAAAAGCATGGAGGTTAAAAAACACCCTACTAAAGAATGAATGGGTCAACCAGGCAATTAGAGAAGAAATTTGACAATATGTGGAAAGAAATGAAAATGAAAATACCACAATCCAAATGCTGTGGGATGCAGCGAAGGCAGTCCTGAGAGGAAAATACATTGCAATCCAGGCCTATCTCCAGAAACAAGAAAAATCCCAAATACAAAATCTAACAGCACACCTAAAAAATAGAAGCATAACAGCAAAGACAGCCCAAACCAGCCAAAGAAGGGAAATAATAAAGATCAGAGCAGAAATAAACAATATAGAATATAAAAAAATTGTAGAGAAAATCAATGAAACACAGAGTTGGTTTTTTTGAAAAAATAAACAAAATTGATAAACCTCTAGCCAGGCTTCTCAAAAAGAAAAGGGAGATGACCCAAATAGATAAAATCATGAATGAAAATGGAATTATTACAACCAATCCCTCAGAAATACAAGCAATTATCAGGGACTACTATGAAAAATTTTATGCCAACAAACTGGACAACCTGGAAGAAATGGACAAATTCCTAAGCCTCACATATTTCCAAAACTCAAACAGGAAGAAATAGAAAACTTGAACAAACCCATAACCAGCGAAGAAATTGAATCAGTTACCAAAAATCTCCCAACAAATAAGAGTCCAGGACCAGATGGCTTCCCAGGGGAATTCTACCAGACATTTAAAGCAGAGATAATACCTATCCTTCTCAAGCTGTTCCAAAAAATGGAAAGGTAAGGAAAACTTCCAGACTCATTCTATGAAGCCAGCATTACTTTTATTCCTAAACCAGACAGAGACCCAGCAAAAAAAGAGAACTACAGGCCAATATCCCTGATGAATATGGATGCAAAAATTCTCAATAAGATACTAGCAAATCGAATTCAACAGCATATAAAAACAATTATTCACCATGATCAAGTGGGATTCATTCCTGGCTGCAGGGCTGGTTCAACATTCACAAATCAATGAATGTGGTACCTCACATTAATAAAAGAAAAGATAAGAACCATATGATCCTGTCAATCGATGGAGAAAAAGCATTTGACAAAATTCAGCATCCTTTCTTAATAAAAACCCTCAAGAAAGTCGGAATAGAAGGAACATACTTAAACATCATAAAAGCCATTTATGAAAAGCCCACAGCTAATATCATCCTCAATGGGGAAAAACAGAGCTTTCCCCCTGAGATCAGGAACACGACAGGGATGTCCACTCTCACCGCTGTTGTTTAACATAGTGTTGGAAGTGCTAGCATCAGCCAGCAGACGACAAAAGGAAATCAAAGGCATCAAAATTGGCAAAGATGAAGTCAAGCTCTCACTTTTTGCAGATGATGTGATATTATACATGGAAAACCTGACAGACTCCACCAAAAGTCTGCTAGAACTGATACATGAATTCAGCAAAGTTGCAGGATACAAAATCAATGTACAGAAATCAGTTGCATTCTTATACACTAATAATGAAGCAACAGAAAGACAAATAAAGAAACCGATCCCATTCACAATTGCACCAAGAAGCATAAATACCTAGGAATAAACCTAACCAAAGATGTAAAAGATCTGTCTGCTGAAAACTATAGAAAGCTTATGAAGGAAATTGAAGAAGATATAAAGAAATGGAAAAATATTCTGTGCTCATGGATTGGAAGAATAAATATTGTTAAAATGTCAATATGACCCAAAGCTATCTACACATTCAATGCAATTCCAATCAAAATTGCACCAGCATTCTTCTAGAAGCTAGAACAAGCAATCCTAAAATTTGTATGGAACCACAAAAGACCCCGAATAGCCAAAGTAATTTTGAAGAAGAAGACCAAAGCGGGAGGCATCACAATCCCAGACTTTAGGTTCTACTACAAAGCTGTAATCATCAGGACAGCATGGTATTGGCACAAAAACAGACACATAGGCCAATGGAATAGAATAGAAACCCCAGAATTAGACTCACAAAAGTATGGCCAACTAATCTTTGACAAAGCAGGAAAGAACATCCAGTGGAAAAAAGACAGTCTCTTTAACAAATGGTGCTGGGAGAACTGAACAGCAACATGCAGAAGGATGAAACTAGACCACTTTCTTAGACCATTCCCAAAAATAAACTCAAAATGGATAAAGGACCTGAATGTGAGACAGGAAACCGTCAAAACCCTAGAGGAGAAAACAGGAAAAGACCTCTCTGACCTCAGCCATAGCAGTTTCTTACCTGACACATCCCCAAAGGCAAGGGAATTAAAAGCAAAAATGAACTATAGGGACTTCATTAAGATAAAAATCTTCTGCACAGCAAAGGAAACAATCAACAAAACTAAAAGGCAGCCAACGGAATGGGAAACAATATTTGCAAATGACATATCAGACAAAGGGCTAGCATCCAACATGTATAAAGAGTTCACCAAACTCCTCACCCAAAAAAACAAATAATCCAGTGAAGAAATGGGCAGAAAACAATAGACACTTCTCTAAAGAAGACATTCGGATGGCCAACAGGCACATGAAAAGATGCTCAACATCATTCCTCATCAGGGAAATACAAGTCAAAACCATACTCAGATACCCCCTCACGCCAGTGAGAGTGGCTAAAATGAACATATCAGGAGACTATAGATGCTGGAGAGGATGTGGAGAAACGGGAACCCTCTTGCACTGTTGGTGGGAATGCAAACTGGTGCAGCCACTCTGGAAAACAGTGTGGAGGTTCCTCAAAAAATTAAAAACCGATCTAACCCTATGACCCAGCAGTAGCACTGCTAGGAATTTACCCAAGGGATACAGGAGTGCTAATATATAAGGGCACTTGTACCCCAATGTTTATAGCAGCACTCTCAACAATAGCCAATTATACAAAGAGCCTAAATGTCCATCAACTGATGAATGGATAAAGAAATTGTGGTTTATATACCCAATGGAGTACTATGTGGCAATGAAAAAGAATGAAATATGGCCCTTTGTAGCAACGTGGATGGAACTGGAGAGTGTTATGCTAAGTGAAATATGTCATACAGAGAAAGACAGATATCATATGTTTTCACTCTTATGTGGATCCTGAGAAACTTAACAGAAGACCATGGGGAGGGGAAGGAAAAAAAATGAGGTTAGAGAGGAAGGCAGCCAAAACATAAGAGACCCTTAAAAACTGAGAACAAACTGAGGGTTGATGGGGGGTGGGAAGGAGGGGAGGGTGGGTGATGGGTATTGAGGAGGGCACCTGTTGGGTTGAGCACTGGGTGTTGTATGGAAACCAATTTGACAATAATATTATAGTAAAACATTTAAAGAAGAATTAATGCCAAATTTTCCTCAAACTCTTTCAAAATTTAATGAGAAGGGAACAGTCCCAAACTTACTTTATGAGGCCAGCATTGCAATGATACCAAAGCCAGATAAGGATACATTCAGAAAAGAAAACTACAGACCATTATATATCCTAATAAAGATGCAAAAATTCTCAACAAAATACTAGAAAACTGAATTTAACAGTACATTAGAAAGATCATACACCATGGTCAAATTGGATTTATCCTTGGGATGCAAGGATAGTTAAACATACACAGATGAAAACTGTGTGATCATCTCAATAGTTGTGGGAAATGCATTTGACACATTTCCCCATAGATTCATGATACAAACTTTCAGCAAACTGGGTTTAGAAGGAACACACTTCAAAAAAAAAAAAAAAGAAGAAGAAGGAACATACTTCAACATAATAAAGGCTGTCTATGACAAACTCATAGCTAACCTTTTATTCAATGGTGAAAGTTTGACAAAGATGTATAAGACATTAAAATTAGAAAGGAAGAAGTAAAATTGTCTCTGTTTGCTAATGACAAGACTATATATGTGGGAAAACTCCACCAAAAAGCTACTAGACCTAATAAACAAATTCAGTAAAAGTTTTAAGATGAAAAATCAACTTACAAAAATCAGTTGTTTCTATACACTCACAGTGAACTATTTGCAAAAGAAATACAAAAAGAATCCTATTTACAATAGCATCGAAACGAATAAAACATTTAGGAATTATCCAAGGAAGTGAAAGATCTGCACACTGAAACTTTAAGACACCAATGAAAGAAATTTGAAAGACAGAAATAAATGGAAAGATTTCTCATGTCAGATCAGAGGAGTTAAAATTGTTAAAATGTCAACACTATCCAAAGCCATCTGTAGATTGAATGCAATCCCTGTCAAAATTCCATTGGCGATATTTTCAAAAATAGAAAAAAAAATCCTACAATTTGCATGGAATCACAAAAGACTGCAAATAGTCAAAGAAATCTTGAGAAAGAATACAGCTGGAGGTGGTATGCTTCCAATTTCAAACTGTGTTACAAATATATAGTAATTACAATGGTAAGGTACTGGCAAAAGACAAAAACAGATCAATGGAACAAAATAGAGATCCTAGAAATAACCCACACAGGGATGGCCAATTAATATTTGATATGGAGCCAAGAATACTCAGTGAGTAAAGGGTGATCTCTTCAATACATAGTGTTGGTAGAACTGGATATCTAAATGCATAACTATGAAATTGGACCATTTTGTCATTTACGAAAATTGCCTCAATATATTAGGGACTTAGATGTAAGAGCTGAAATTGTAAAACTCCACATTCACATGCGTTAGAATGGATGTCATCAAAAGACAAGAGATAACAAATACTGATGAGGGTATAGAGAAAAGAGAACCTTTGTACGCTGTTGGTGGGAATGTAAATTAATTTAGCCACTATGAACAGTATGGGGGTTCCTCAAAAAACTAAAAATTGAACTGTCGCATGATCAAGCAATCCCACTCTTTGGTATATATCCAGAGCAAATGAAATCACTATCTTGGAGAGATATCTGCATTCCCGTGTTCACTGCAGCACTATTTACAAGATATGGAAACAACCTAAGTGCCCATCAATAGATGAGTGGATAAAGAAAATGTGGTATATATAGATAATAGAATATTATTCAGCCATAAAAAGTAGGATATTCTGACATTAGCAATAACATGGATAAACGGGAGGGCATCTTGCTAAGTGAAATAAGTTACATAAAGATAATGCTATATGATCTTATATGTGGATCCTAAAAGTGCCAAACTCAGAGAAAAAAATCAAGGTTACCAGGGAGTGGGGAAAATGGGGAGATGCCAATCAAGGGTACAAACTTCCAGTTATCAGATGAATGACTTCTGAGGATTTAAGGTACAGCATGGTGATATAGTTGAGAACATTGTATTGTATACTTAAAGGGTGCTGTGAGAATTCATCTTAAATGTTCTCATCTTAACAACAATAACAAAAAAAAAATAGGGTAATTAGATGGGGGCAGCATGTAATCTTAAGTAATCTTGTTGTGTTCGACATTTCACAATGTGTATATGTGTATCAGATCATCAGATTGTATCCTCTAAATTTACACAATGTTACATGTGAATGATATCCCAGTAAAGCTGGAAAAAAGTTAAGTGAAAAGTCAGTCCATAACAGATCTCATAAGGATGTTGTACCTAGAAATATAAAGAACTCTTTCAACTCAATAATAAAATGACAAAAAGATGATTAAAAATAGGCAGATTATCTGAGGAGATATGTCTCCAAAGAAGATGTACAGATGTCCAAAAAGCACATGAAGAGATGCTTGACATTATTAATTATTGGGAAAATGCAAATCAAAACCATCATAAGCTACTGTTTCACACATACTGGGATGGCTTAAAAACAAAACACAACAACCAGATAATAATGAGATTATGGAGAAATCAGATTCTCTTACCCTGCTGGTGGGAATGTAGAATGGTGCAGCTTCTTTGAAGAGTCTGGTAGTTAGCTCCTCAATTAAAAATTAAAGATCATGGGGCGCCTGGGTGGCGCAGTCGGTTAAGCGTCCGACTTCAGCCAGGTCACGATCTCGCGGTCCGTGAGTTCGAGCCCCGCGTCGGGCTCTGGGCTGATGGCTCAGAGCCTGGAGCCTGTTTCCGATTCTGTGTCTCCCTCTCTCTCTGCCCCTCCCCCGTTCATGCTCTGTCTCTCTCTGTCCCAAAAATAAATAAACGTTGAAAAAAAAAATTAAAGATCAAAGGCACCTAGGTGGCTCAGGTCATGATCTCGCAGTTAGTGATCAAGCCCCACATCAGACTTGCTGCTGTCAACTGTTAGTGCAGACCCCACTTGGGATCCTCTGTCCCCTTCTCTCTCTGCTCCTCCCCATCTTGCACTCTCTCAAAAAAAAAAAATGAAAGACAAAAAAATTTGAAGATTGAGTTGTCATATGATCCAGCAACTCCACTCTTTGTATGTACTGAAGAGGAATGAAAGCATATGTCTACACAAAAACTTGTACGTGAATGGTTATAGCAACATTATTCATAATAGCCAAAAAGATGGAAATAATCCAAATGTCCATCTATAGATAAATACATGAAATGTATATCCAAACAATGGAATATTATTTAGCTACAAAAAAGGAATGTAGTACTAATCAAACACATTATACTAAGTGAAAAAAATAGTCACGAAGTCCATAAATTATGATTCCATTCATGTGAAACTCCAGAGTAGGTAAATCCATGTAGAAAGAAAGTAAATTAGTGGTTTCTTAGGGCTGGGGATTAAGGGGGAATTGGGAATGGCAGGTAAAGTGTACAGGTTTGTTTTTTTTTTTTTTTTGTAATGGAAATATTCTAAAATTGACCACAGTGGTGTTTGCACATATCTGTGAATATACTAAAGTTCATCGAGTTACACAGTTTGAATGAGTGAATTATATGATATGTGAATTGTATCTCAATAAAGATTTTAAAAAATCCTGAACAAGTAGTAGACACTTATTCTTCCATGGACAAGCAGTGATTTTATATTGAGTTGAATTATTAAATTGAGTCACTTTAAGATTTTAGTTCAATTTTAATAAGATTTAATTCATTTTTTTTCTGTGTGATTTAAACATGAATCAGAAGCCTCTGGCTTTGTATGTTTCCAAAAGCAGCTTTACTTCTCTTGGCAGTTACCTTCCTGACATCATGAATTCTAATTACTGTCTTTTTCTTGAAGATAATTTGAAACAGAACAGTCTTTTTCAGAAACCTTCGTAAGATTTGCTGCCAGGACATCCATTTACATCTTGCCAAGTGATCAAGTGTTTTCCTGATAAAGCTTATCAATGATGCTAGTTACAGCATCATTAACTCGGTGCTACACAGAGTGGGGCCCTGTGGGATTCAGAAGTTTGCATGTATTTTAAAGAAGTTTCTGCAGAAATACAGATGATAACTGGAAATGAAATCACCTGCTCTCGGTCATTTTGACAGTGGCCAGCAGTATGTCCGTACAGTGTGACATTGTTAACATCTAAGTGTGCCTTCCCTGTCGTAGCTCTATGCTCAGTAGTACACGGATATAAAAATAATGCAAGGTTTTATAGTTGGAGGCTATATTTATATATTTATAGATATATATTCTACTTATATATGTATGTATATGCACACGACACACATATTTAGCCATTGGCAATGATAGCAATAATAGAACCACGTATAAATAATGTACATTGAAACTGTGCAAGAGTATAAATGCATATGGATTAAAAGATCTATATGCATTTTTATGGATAAGGGATAAGCAGACGGTATGAAGAAGGGTTCCTTGGAGGTCAGATTTAGACAGAGTTTTGAAAGAAAGGAAGAATAATGTCATCCCTCAACCAGGGATTCTTATTTATCTATATTGAACTAATGAGAATTCCTGTTCAGCTCAACTGAATTGCCTAGAAAAACCACTAGAGAGGTATATACACTTCTCTCTTTTTTGACAGGATGGTTTCTTCATTTCCTACTTAAAAATGAGAATCCAGGGATAGGTACATGCATGGGTAGAGATGAACAAGTAGAGGGAGGAGCAAACAAAGTAATTAGGGTTTCAATTGCATTTGTTTGTTTGCCAAAGTAAATTATTTATTTTAACTAAGATATTCTTCCTTAATGAAGGGCAATTATATCTATGTGTAAACAATTATATATCTTATATTTATTGTAGTTTTCTTCTTGTATTTCATAGCTGGGATATAGACATAGCCCAATTTTGCATATTGCTACTGCAATTGAGAAGTAAGATCTTACTTCAACAGTACTGTTTTTTTTCATCATGGGAGTATATTATATTTATAAATTTGCTAATTATTTTTCCTTCCTTTCCTTGTGGCCTGGGCTTGAACTTCAGTTTATCTAGAAATCCTGAGGATAAAATTTTAAAAGTAACTTGTTGTGCACAAATAATATGCTTTTAAAACATGATTAGCAGACAGAATTTAAGGTATTTTTCTCTGTTTAAGAAAAAGCTTATTAAATTTATCTCAATCCTATTTCAGTGTTTTTGCCAAACTGTGAAAGCTGGAAGTTGGCATTGAACTGTGATAGACACGGTCAAAGAAGGTAGTAGATGTATACTGGAGATGTTCCTTAGATTTTTATAAGGTGTTTTGTTTCCTGAAAGCAAGGTTAAGGACTTTTAAAATGTATTCTATGCAGAATACCTTTGGTTCAAATTTAAGAGGCTGACTGTAAAAATATATACTTACGATGCTGATTGATATTTTATTAATTTTTTGATTGGAGAGTGTTACCTCTCTCCAGGTCTAGATTGATTACTAATTCTAGCATCACAACTTTAATTAATGGGTCTTTGTAGAGAATCTTTTTATCATTGGGCCCACATATAAATATATACTACATTGTAGACATACTAAAAATAGCTGTTATTTTGTATTCTTATGGTAATATCATGTATGCATATTATTTAATATGAAACAGAATGTATTGTGATGTGATAAAAACATGGTATTTGGCACCGGAAAGATTGTGTTTATTCATCACTTTGCAGCTTACTATGTAAGTCATTTGAACTTGCTGAATCTCTGTAAAATGAAGATAATAAAATCAAGCTCATGTGGAGATTAAATGAAATTTGTATATTAAAATGCCTGAAAAGTATAGATGCTTACTACAGGGTGGTTGTTTTATGTTAAAGTTTAAATGAGATATCTTACTGTTTTTTGGACCTGTGAATTCCTGGTGAGGAATTTTACATTTGGAATTTTTATTTAAAAGATAACTAACATACTAAAATTAACAACTCAGGAAACAACAGATGTTGGCAAGGATGTGGAGAAAGGGAAACACTTTTGCTGCTGGTGGGAATGCAAAATGATGCAGCCACTCTGGAGAACAATTTGGAGGTTCCTCAAAAAATTAATTGCACCTACAACCCAGCAATTGCACTACTAGGTATTTATCCAAATATCCAAAGGACACAGGAGTGTTGTTTTGAAGGGGCACATGCACCACAGTGTTTATAGCAATACTGTCAACAATAGGCAAATTATGGAAAGAGCCCAAATGTTCATTGACTGATGAATGGATAAATAAGATGTATATGTATACAATAGAGTATTACTCGAGGATCAGAAAGAATGAGATCTTGACATTTGTAAAAATGTGGATGGAACTAGAATGTGTTATTGCTAAGCAAAATAAGTTAGTCAGAAAAAGACAAATATCACATGAAACAAAACAGATGAGCATAGGGGAATTTAAGAAACATAACAGATGAACATAAAGGAAAGGAAGGAAAAATAAGATAAAAACAGAGAGGGAGGGGCACCTGGGTGGTTCAGTTGGTTAAGCATCTGACTTCAGCTCAGGTCATGATCTCATAATTCATGGGTTTGAGCCCCACGTTGGGCTCTGTGCTGACAGCTCAGAGCCTGGAGCCTGCTTTGGTTTCTTTGTCTCATTCCCTCTCTGCCCCTCCCCCACTTGTTCTCTGTCTTTCAAAAATAAATAAATGTAAAAAAAAAAACAAACAAACAGAGAGGGAGGCAAGCCATGAGACTCTTTAACAATTGAGAACAAACTGATGGTTGCTGGAGGGGTGGTAGGTGGGGAGATGCACTAAATGGTGATGGGCATTAAGGAGGGCACTTGTTGGGATGAACACTGAGTGTTATATGTAAGTAATGAATCACTAAATTCTACTCCTGAAATCATTATTACACTATATATTTACTGACTTGGAATTAAATAAAATTTAAAAAAATAAAAATAAATAAAAAATAATATAAATAAAAAAATAAAGCAAATAAAAAAGCATATTGTTTTGGGAAAAAAAGGTAACATAAAGGAACTAAAGAGGCATAGTGTGGAGATAAATTAGAAGTACCGTGCAGTTTCAGTGCCCAGGTTGGCATTTGTGTTTACAATTATATTTGTGCTAATGAAGGTCAAATCACATCATGGCACAGTGTAAGAATGAGGAATTCACAATAATGTAAATATTCTGTGTTGAAGATAGAATGGAAGCAATTATAAGAAAATTTACACTCAAATCATTTAAAAATGCTATTTTCTGATTTTTCAAAAACAGTCTGATGACAAAACTAGGACTTTTTTCAGCAACATTGATAAGAATCGAAAACTAACATCAAAAATTATTTTCTCATTCTCAAACTCCATTAAGAATCAGATAACCACTTAACATATTTTAATAAAACAATATCAATTTATAATCAAATAATACATACTTACAATGTTGTCAAATGATTCTTCATTAACATATCATTTGTACTATTCTGCACAATTTACATCCATGAATATTTTAAAATTATTGATACAATTTTGCCTTTTTGAAAGCATGTTTCTGCCTAGGAGTAGGTTAAAATTTGTTACAGAAGGATTATAAAGAAAAAGCATTAGGTAACAATTAGTTACTACTCTTAAACAAAATATAATTTTGCATCAGAATAGTAGCAGTGTAGGCTACAATAGTACCTTGACCAAAGGACATCTGAATTTCTCTAACTCCTTTTTTTAGCATGCTGTCTGTGAGACCGTAACGTTTTGTAAAGGGGAGGTCCCATAAAAAAGGAGAGGGAAACTTACTTTTTCCTTCAGAAGAAAAAGCTAGGTAGGAAAACAAGAGGAGCAAAACACATCCTGATTTCTAAAGTCAGAAAAGGGAGTTGTGCAAGTAAATGAGGGCAACTTAGAGGGTGGGCGCCTTCACCTTCACTTTCCATTTGGGAATGTGTGAGGTGGTTGTCTTGAATGGCACTTCATAGCAACAAAGCGTGGCCAAATCAAAGCGGACTTGCTGGCAGAGTCTGGCCAGGCAGGCAGACGTGCTGGGACTTTATCTTTCCTGTACCCTCTTGGACTCTGTGTGGAATGGACTGGTATTTCTAGTTGAGGATCTTGACAGAGGCATCAGTGGCAGCCATAGTGGGGCAAGATGACTTTGTAATGAGGACCGTGGAACAGACAACCTAATAATATGTGACCAGGAGCAAACTGAAGTTGAAGTCAGACCTCGGTGGGGTTTATGGAAGCAGCTAAGGTCAGCTAGGGCATTCCCCTGGAATTTTTCCAAGTCTAGAGAGAGAACAGAATGCCAGTCACCGAAAGAGGCTGACGAAAGTACAGGGGCACTGCCTGAATAAGAGGACTGTGCTCCCAAAATCAATGCCAATTTATCTTACACACCTTTCCTTTCATAAATCTAGACATGGCGGTAGAGAGAAAATTGGGGAATGGAAGAGAGAAGAGAGACTGTCTGACTGATGAGCATTTTTACCCATTAGATGTGGAATAGTACCTGAAAGGACTGTCAGAGTTATTGGGTCATGCTAAGCTTTAAACCGGATTGGACTTCCGGTTAACTTTTCTCTGTTAAACAGAGGTTAGTGACGTGATGTTGGTGGGTCTCACGTGGAAGATCAAATCTGACAAAATGAGTGAATTAGTCTTTTCTAAGAACACGAGTGTTGTGGTAGGAGTTAAATTTTTACCACGATACAATTGCCATTGCAAAGAGACATCAGAGAGAGTAGTAAAAAGCAAAGATGTTTGTAACAGACCTGGATTCAAATTTAAACTTTGGCACTTAGTGGTCATGTGTCTGTGGCCAGGTTACTCATCCATTCTAAGCCTGACTGCCCTCATCTGTAGCAGGAATTATTCTGAAAATCACATGAGAAAATGCTCGAGTAATTTTCTCATGTGATTTGCTTATCGAGCTTTTCGTGTGAAAAGCTTATCATAATGTCTGACATATAGTACACATTTAATAGTCGATAGTTAATAGATCTGTGTGTCTGCTAGACATTGAAGACTTGATTTGGAAATCCAGAGGCCTAGGTTTAATTTTGACTTAGTCTATCCTATGGTGGTTTGTTTTGGGTACCTTATATAACCGTTTGGCTACTTAATAGATATTTGACCTTGAATAAGATACAGAAGTTTTTTCTGTGCCTCAGTTTTCTCATCAATAAATATGGGTTAACTTTTTTACTACGCATTCCAAAGTTTTGCTATGAGAATGAACTGAGTCAATAGCTTTAACATGCTTACAAAAATGCTCGACCAAATGTTCAAAAACTGTTGGCTAACATCATCATCATCATTTGAAGCTTTTCCAATGGCTTCCATGTACAGCGTCACCTGTTTCCCTGTCCCTGTGCAGAGTGAACTGATTATGAGTAAAGGGCTTTAGACATATAGACATTCTAAAAATTTCCCATGAACTATATAATTTAATCTATTTTAAACATTTATTATGCAGACAACTAGAAAATATGAATACTTATTTTTGTTGATCCCTTTTTAAAAAAACTTTTTTTAATGTTTATTTTTGAGAGAGTCAGAGACAGAATGCGAGTGGGTTAGGGGCAGAGAGAGAGGGAGACGCAGATTCTGAAGCAGGCTCCAGGCTCTGAGCTGTCAGCACAGAGCCTGATGTGGGGCTCGAACTCACAAGCTGTGAGATCATGACTTGAACTGAAGTCGGACACTCAAATGACTGCGCCACCCAGGCACCCCTGTTGATCCCTTTTTAACAGTTTTGTTAAAGCATAATTAATGCAAATAAATCAAACATTTAAAGTATACAATTGATAAGTTTTGACATGTATACACTAATGAAATCATCACTGTTGTTAAGATCATGAGCATATTCATCACTCACAAAAGTTCCTTTGTACACCTTTGCATCTTGTACGTTTTCTTCTGTCCCCAGGCAACCACTAATGTGCTTTTTCTCACTATAGATTTCTTTAACATTTGTTAGACTTTATGTAAAGTGTTATGCACTATATTATGTCTCTCTTCTTTCACCTAGTATAATTATTTTTCTATTCATCCATGTTGTAGCATGGATCATAGTGTATGGGCATGATTAACTTTAAGAAACTACCTGTATTACTCAGCAATCAAAAAGAATGAAATCTTGCCATTAAACTATGTGGATGGAACTAGAGAGTATTATGCTAAGCAAAATTAGCCAGTCCGAGAAAGACAAATATCGTATGACTTCACTCATATGTGGAATTTAAGACACAAAACAGATGAACATAAGGGAAGGGAAGCAAAAATAATATAAAAACAAGGATGTGGCGGACAAAACATAAGAGACTCTTAAATACAGAGAACAAACTGAGGGTTGCTGGAGGGATTGTGGGAGGGGGGTATGGGATAAATGGGTAAGGGGTATTGGGGAGGACACTTGTTGGGATGAGCAGTGGGTGTTATACATAGGGGATGAATCACTGGAATCTACTCCTGAAATCTTTATAGGACTATATGCTAACTAGGATGTAAATTTTAAAAAAATGTGAAAAATATTTATGGAAACAAAAAACAAAAACAAAACAACAAAACAAACAAACAAAAAAACAAAAAGAAACTCCCTGCATACAAAAGACCCACAGCTAATATCATCTTCAGTGGGGGAAAAGTGAGAGCTTTTCCTCTGAGGTCAGGAAGAAGACAATGATGTCCACTCTCACCATTGTTATTTAACACAGTACTGAAAGTCATAGCCACAGCAATCAGATAACAAAAAGAAGCAAAAGGCATCCAAATTGGCAAGGAAAAAGTCAAACTTTCACTGTTTGCAGATGACATGATACATTATACAGGAAACCCAAAAAAACTCCACCAAAACATTACTAGAACTGATACACAAATTCAGCAAAGTCACAGGATATAAAATCAATGTACAGAAATTTGTTGTATTTCTATACACCCATGATAAAGCAGAAGAAGGAGAAATCAAGGAGTTGATCCCATTTACAGTTGCACCAAAACAGTAAGATCCCCAGGAATAAACTTAACCAAAAAGGTAAAAGATCTATACTCTGAAAACTATAGACAACATATGAAAAAAAAATTGGAGATAACACAAAGAAATGGGAAACATTCCATGCTCATGGATTAGAAGAACAAATATTGTTAAAATATCTATAGTACTGAAAGCAATCTGCAAATTTAATGCAATCCCTGTCAAAATACCACCAGTATTTTTCGCAGAAGTAGAACAAACAATCCTAAAATTTGTATGGAGCCAGAAAGACCCTGAATAGCCGAAGTAATATTGAAAAAGAAAAGCAAAATAAGAGACTCTTAAAAACTGAGAATAAACTGAGGGTTGAGGGGGGTTGGAGGGAAGGGAGGGTAGGTTATGGGTATTGAGGAGGGCACCTGTTGGGATGAGCACTGGGTGTTGTATGGAAACCAATTTGACAGTAAATTTCATATAAAAACAAAAAGAAAAAGAAAAGCAAAGCAGGAGGCATCACTACTGGATTTCAAGCTGTATTACAAAGCAGTAGTGATCAAGACAGTATGGTATTGGCACAAAAACAGACACATAGATCAGTGGAATAGAACAGAAAACCCAGAAATGGGCCCACAACTGTATGGTCAACTAGTCTTTGACAAGGCAGGAAAGAATATCCAATGGAAAAAAAAGACATTCTCTTCAACAAATGGTGTTGGGAAAACTGGACAGCAACATGCAGAAGAATGAAACTGGCCCACTTTCTTAAACCATACACAAACATAAATTCAAAATGTATGAGACAGGAAGCCATCAGAATTCTAGAGAAAAACACAAGCAGCAACCTTTCTGATCTCAGCCACAGGAACTTCTTACTAAACATGTCTCTGGAGGTATGGGAAACAAAAACAAAAATCAGCTGTTAGGACTGTATGAAGATAAAAAGCTTCTTCTGCATAGCAAAGGAAACAATCAACAAAACTAAAAGACAACCTACAGAATGGGAGAAGATATTTTCAAACAACATATCTGATAAAGGGTTAGTATCCAAAATCTATAAAGAACTTACCAAATTCAACACCAAAAACATAAATAATCCAGTGAAGAAATGAGCAGAAGACATGAATGGACATTTTTCCAAAGAAGACATACAGACCCTAATAGGCACCCTACTAGGCACATGAAAAGATGCTCAACATCACTCATCATCAGGGAAATACAAATCAAAACCATGATGAGATATCACCTCCTACCTGTCAGAATGACAAAATTAACAACACAGGAAACAGTAGGTGTTGGTGAGAAAGGGGAACCCTCCTACACTGTTGGTGGAAAAACAAACTGGTGCAGCCACTCTGGAAAACAGTATGGAGGTCCCTCAAAATGTTAAAAAAAGAACTACTCTATGACCCAGCAGTTGCACTAGTAGACATTTACCCAAATGATACAAAAATACAAATTTGAAGGGGCACATGCACCCTGATATTTATAGCAGCATTATCAACAATAGCCAAATTATAGAAAGAGACCAAATGTCTATCAATTGTTGAATGGATATGTATATGGCTGAGCATATATTATATATGTATTATTATGCATACATGTATTATATATGTATAATATGTATGTATTATGTATTATATATGTATATACATAGCAAAAAAAAACCACCTCCACATTTTTGCCAATGGGTGGTATGGTCAGCCTCTTAAATTCTTGAACTGGTATTAATGTTTATACGTATTCATATTTATAATCATACCAACTTTAAAAATTATTGTGTAGTTGCAATTCATTGTGGTTTTATTTTGTATTTCCTTAATAACTAACAATGTTAAACATCTTTTCGTGGTTTATTTGCCATTCATATATCTTCTTTGATGAAGTATCTGTTAAAAATTATTTCCTATTTTTGATTAAAGACCTAAATGTGGGGCTTAATACCATAAGAATCCTAGAAGAGAAGACAGGTAGCAACCTCTTTGACATTTGCTGTAGCAATTTTTTCTAGATATGTCTCCTGAGTCAAGGGAAACAACAGCAAAAATAAACTTTTTGGGTGACATCAAAATTAAAAGTTTTGGCATAATGAAGGAAATCATCAACAAAATTAATAGGCAACCTAGGAAATATGAGAAGATATTTGTAAATGACATCTCTGGTAAAGGTTTAGTATCTAAAATATATAAAGATACTTAAAGATCAAATGATCCAATTAAAAAATCGGCAGAAGACATGAACAGACATTTCTCCAAAGAAGGCATACAGATGGCCAACAGACACATGAAAAGGTGATCATCATCACTTACCATGAGGGAAATGCAAATCAAAACTACAATGAGATATCACCTCACACCTGTCAGAATGGCTAAAATGAACACCACAAAAAACAATAGGTGTTGGCAAGGATGTGGAGAAAAAGGAACCCTCTTGCACTATTGGTGGGAATGCAAACTGGTATAGCCACTGTGAAAAACAGTATGGAGATTCCTCAAAAAGTTAAAACTACCCTAAGATCCACTAATCATACTACTGGGTATTTACCCACAGAATACAAAAGCGTTATTCAAAGAGATACATGCACTGCTATGTTTATAGCATCATTATTTACAATAGTCAAGGTGTGGAAGCAGCCCAAGTGTCTATCGATTGATGAAGAATAAAGATGTGGTATGTATGTATATATACATACAATGGAATACTACTCACGCATAAAAATGAATGAAATCTTGGGGTGCCTGGGTGGCTCAGTTGGTTAAGCATCTGACTTCAACTCAGGTCATGATCTCATGGTTTGTGGGTTCAAGCCCTGCATCGGGATCTGTGCTGACAGCTTGGAGCCTGGAGCCTGCTTCGGATTCTGTGTCGCCATCTCTCTGCTCTTCCCCAGCTCATGCTCAGTCTCTATCTCTCTCAAAAATAAATAAACATTTTTTAAAAAGATAAAAATGAATGAAATCTTGCCATTTACAATGAAATGGTTGGAGCTAGAGAGTATAATGCAAAGTGAAATAAGTCAGTCATAGAAAGACAAATACCATATGATTTCATTCATAGGTAGAATTTAAGGAAAAAAAAAAACTAATGAGCAAAGGGGAAAAAAGGAGAGAGAGACAAATCAAGAAACGGATACTTTAGAGAACACACTGATGGTTACCAGAAGGGAGGTGGGTTGGGGGGATGGGTTAAGTAAGTGATGGCATTAAGGAGTGCACTTGTCATGATGAGCACTTGATGATACAGGGAATTGTTGAATAACTATATTGTACACCTGAAGCTAATATAATACTGTGTATTAACTAGCAAATTAAAATAAAAATTTACAAAAGTATTTCCCATTTAAAAAATTGCTCTTTGTTTTGTTATTGTTATTGACAGTATTGTTAATGGGAATCTTTTAGGTGTTCTAAATACAAATTTTTTAATTTCATAGATGACTTGTAAATATTTTGCCCAGTCCGTTTAGTTTTATCAATTTTACTCATTTTCTCAAAGAATAGCTTTTGGCTTCATTAATATTCTGTCTTGTGTATTTGTATTCTATTTTATTCATTTCCACTCTGACATCTATAATTTTTGTTCATTTGAATCTACTTAAATATTATAGTTTCATATCCTAAGTTTGAATTTAAAAAAATAAAAAAACCCTACAGAATACCCACATGTTATTTTTAGCCCTGTCCAATGGCAGTTGCTGAAAATGTTTGTGGTACTTCTTAAAAAATAGTTTAGGCTGATGTAAGAGTGGTGTAAAAGCATCACAAATGTTTACTTTTACTCATGCAAAGTTCACTTGGCACCAGGGACAGGAGCAGTCGTGTGAGCTCTGGGTTCCAGGCATCTTTCATCTTGTGGCTTTATCCTTTTCTGGGACCTCTGTGTGCTCTCTACTCAGCCAGCAGTTGAAGAAGAGAGAGGCTGCAGGGTAACGCAGGAGGATTTTATGGGTCTGGACTGGAAGGCTGGATACAGTATGCTTCCACTTACAGTCCATGTCATGGCCCAGAGTGCAGTCACCTCGTGTTGTCTAACTGTAGGGATTGCAGCACACACAGTTGAGCTAAATGCTCAAGAAGAAAGGGAAGTAGTTTGCTGAATGACTGTCTTGTCCCTGACCTGCAGTTCACTCAGAGCCTAAGGTAATGCTTTCTACACCTGGTTATATAATTCATGCTAAGAGTGCTAGTCCCTCCAGCAGCTGATTTCTGGAGCTGATTTTTGGTTTGAATTTGTTTATTTACCAAACTACTTTGTTTTTTGTTTTGTTTTGTTTTGTTTTTTAACTAGTAAGTCTACCATGTGGATTTATTGTGTGAATCTGAGTCTCTGCCTCAGTTTCCTGATTATTCTCAGTGCTCCTGTTAGCTCTCTTTCTCCTGAACTTGCCAGTTTGGCTGAGTCTCTTACAACATGGCAATCTTTGTCAAGCTCCAGATCTCCCAGATACTTCCTGGGGACTGCTTTAAAAAGATGGATTTCCACCCTTAACCAGAACCATAGTAGTATATTGCAAGGTGCAAACACATGATTGTGGACATTGTAATCTGAACTTTAATCCCCCAGCAAGTAGGAACCCCAGAGATGATTAATTCCTCTTTCCTGACTCTCTTTATCTGCTGGATCATTTCCAAGGTCCTTTGCATCCTCTGTGAAGTGGTCTGATTATTGCCATGTACTTCGAGAGAAAAAGTTCCTTTACCTGCTAGAGCGTAGGCAAGGATGCTTCTTATATTCCATATAATCCACAGAGAATTGTCATTATTAACTAATAATTATCAATAATTTTAAGTCTTATACTTTCAAATATTTTAATTATTCTATTAAAGTATTCTAAAATATCAATTTCACTTGAAATGATGTTATTATTGCTGTTTTAAAACTTGAACTGAATTCCATTTATCTATATTATAAGAGTGCTTCTCCCTTTTCGTGTATAGTTAAGTAGCCTCTAGATTATTGCCAGCCTCATAGCATTATATTTCATTACCCATCCTGAAGTATGTAGATCAGAAATTTTGCTCTTCTGTTATATCCAGGAGAGTATCTTTGTTTACTTGCTAACCTCTGGCTTTCCCATACAAAATTTGGCTCAAATTGACATTTGTTAGTGTCACAAAAGGAAAGCTGGTATTGCTCTCACCTGTGCTTTCTACTAAATAAGGCATGCCTGGGCATTTGAAAAAAAATTCAAGATCCATCCATCTTCTGAAGCACAGAAATGATATGTTAGTGGTGGTGGTCTTCATCATTTAAGTAAGTAGTAGAGGTTAACTCATCTGACTTCCACATTATATTGATCTTTTCTCTCCTGGGAAGAGCTGTGTTGATTTTTAGTGGTTGTTATTCTTGGGGTGGGGAGCCTGTGGAGAAATGGAGAGGGTGAATGAAAACGAGACCATAAGGACTAAATAACTACCGCATACATGGGGTAAACAAGCTGTATGATACACAGATCTTTGTTCTCAACCAAAGTGCTTCATTTGTGATGGAGATCACAGTAAGAATAAAATGAAGTTGTCTGAAGGAAAATGATGTCTCAGGAGTCTTTATACTGGTTTGGCCACAAGTTAATAATGTGGCCAGCACTTAATAGTGAACTGCAGGACTGCATTATCTTTTAACAGATGCCACTCATATGCAATCTAAACAGGTCAATTACTAGCGAATCTCTGATGATCTCAGTACACCAAGAAAGAGCCAAAGAAAATGCCCAGATGCACAGACACATAAGAGCTGAAATAGGGTACAAACCAATTTACAGAAATGGAAGTTAACCCTTAGAGGAATAAAACCAGCCTACTACATATTCATTTCTATCTTATTAATTATTTATGCAGGATGTGAGCTTGTCACTTGAAGCAAAATTTTACAAACCAATAAGTGCACATATTTAAATTTCCCATTTCCTACAGGAAATGGAATATCCTTAAGAAAGAGGAAGAGAAAAAAAGGTGTAAATATTAGAAGTCTCCTCTTCTCTTTATATTCATTGTTATTGGCAACTGTGGTTAAGTTTAACACTACAAGTTTCTGGACAAGCCAAACAGTCCTGTAGTAAACACAATAAGAGTCTATTCATCTCTCATAAATGCGTATGTCTAACTCTCATTAATATTAATGCCATTGCATACAAGCATTGAGGCGATAATAGACTTCCATTAAAATCCATTTGTATTCATGAGTTTTTTTAAAAGGTTACTCTTCAATCATTTCTTCTAAAAATGTGAGTCAATGATCTTCTTCACTTCAAAGATATTTCAAATATAGCTGACTAAATACAATAAGAACCCAATTAAAGTTTATTTGCAACAAATTTCCATGGAAAACTTGACAGTAAATGACTCATTTTTTTCTTCCTAAAATCACTTTCATTTGCTGTATTAATTTGTATATAGTACATTAACCAGAAAGCATCAGATGATTCCTGTTTTCTGCTTCTATTAGTCTTTGTAATCTGAATTTGACAGATTGACAGCTGGCAGTCTGCCCATAACCAAACTTCTCACACTAGTAAAGCCAAGTCAAGTCAGATAGTCCATGTTGTCAATTGTAGAGTATGTCTCAGTATTCTTTAAAAATTTTTTTTAAAAATATTTATTTATTTTTGAGAGAGAGAGAGAGAGAGAGAGAGAGAGAGAGGGAGAGAGCGCGAGCGAGCGGGGGAGGGGCAAAGAGAGAGGGAGACACAGAATCTGAAGCAGGTTCCAGGCTCTGAGCTGTCAGCACAGAGCCCAATGCTGGGACTCGAACCCACGAACTGTGAGATCATGACCTGAGCCGAAGTCCGACACTTCCGACTGAGCTACCCAGGCGTCCCCCCCACTTTTTAAAAAAAAATTTTTTGTCTCAGTATTCTTAAAATCACATATAAGTGGTAGAATATTGAAAACTAGGAACCTTTGATAAATCTCATGTTCAGGAAGTAAGCATTCTATTTGTTAAGGAATTTATCTTTGTGCTATTCACAATTGATTCCACAGAAATATCAGTAATGAAGAAGAGGATTCTCAGAAGGGAGAGTCCGTGGAAGCAGACAGTTTGTTATTTTCATGAAACCATTGTGCTTGTATAAGGAGGAACAAGGCAGTAGGACGGAGAATGAAGGAGGGGTGATGGTTAAGCTCACTTTTATAGTCCCAATGAGAAATCCCTTCTGGATTTTCTTTTTTTTTTTCTTTTTAATGATTATTTATTTTTGAGAGAGAGACACACACACACACAGAGTATGAATGGGGGAAGGGCAGAGAGAGATACAGAATCCGAAGCAGGCTCCAGGCTCTGTGCAGACAGCTCAGAGCCTGATGTGGGGCTCGAACTCACAATCTGTGAGATCATGACCCAAGCCGAAGTCAGACGCTCAACAGACTGAGCCACCCAGGTGCCCCTGATTTTTCTTATTAAAGTAATACTTTATGTATTTAGAGAAAAACCTACCATACTTTTGCAATGCAAGTTAAAAGGCTGTTGAAACATTATGAAAGCAAAACACATTAAATGAAAGCAGCCCATTTTTCAATAATTCTTCCTCATTAAAAGAACTAAACTGAACCATTCAATTCATGGAAACATTAATGTGTTTTTTTTTCCTTGGGCAAACACATGGTTGAGTCTTGATTAGAGAAACAAGTATAAGTGAGATAGTCTGAATCCCCAGAGATTAATAATCTACATAAACCATAGTTGCAGAGAACATACCAGATCGCACCCAAACTGTAAATTATGTTTCCTGAAACTATAGTTTATAGCTTAAGATAGGTAACTTTGATGAGTCTAAACCCACCTGGAGGAATAGCAGAGCAGAATTAAATATATATCATACATAAAAGAGCTACATTCAGGGAACAAGGATATGACAAACACAGTTCTAGGAAATAAATACTTGGTTTATAATAATATACATTATTATACATTATCAATTTTATTTATAATTATTATATATTACCAGAATATATATAGTGATAAGTATTTTTGGACCAATTTGCATTATTATTTTTTTTTTTGCCCATAATCAAAGCTTTATTGAAAAACTGACACCAAAATAGGAGATGACTGTTGTATACCTTACAAAATTAAATATAATTACATTATCTTGGTAGATTAACCGGAATTATTGAACTGATAAGGCTTGCTGTGATATAACACAAATTCAAGAGGTTGTGTGATCATTAGTGTTGCTTTCTTCTAAATGAACACCCTTCTGTGAGTCTGGCCTTTCCTCCCGTTGGCTGGCACAACACTGTTGAACAGCCTACACAAAGAACCACCGTCTGAGCATGGCTGAAAACCGTGGTAATCTTGTAGCAACCTGGGCATTTTACATCCATAAAATAGGAATTTGGGCTTTGAACTAGACGTTTCTTCTTATGTTTTTTTCTTTTCCTCTTCCAAGGACGGGTGGAGTAAATCTCTAGCCAAAGGCATGTTGATCCTTTCACAATCCCAGCCAGTCCCGATCTCTAAGGCGACACCCCTAACGAGCAGCACGCGATCTCTGGACCAATTTGCATTATATACACACAACATATTGCTTATTGAATTTAGTATTAAATATTTAAATACATATATGAAAACTCACTGTGATACACAGAATACTTAGTGACACTGGATTAAATATCAATAAAATTAGAGGCTGAATGTATTGAAGTGGAACAAATGCAAAGAAGTAAAGTCTTGACTATTGTTTTAATCTCTGTTATTTTTTGGATTTTATATGACTTTTGTTAAGTCACTTATCAAGATACAACATAGTGATAATGAGCAGTCAGACCAGATATCTCCACTGATGTGTATGTTTACTCATACAACTTCACTGGGTAACCTATTATTTGCCAGGTGTTGGGCTAGATGATCAGATAAGGGAATGAAAAACACATACATACCCCAGATTATTTTACAGATGAGAGGAAAGACATCTACGTGCAGATGAATATAATAGGTAAATGCTCAGATTGAAGGATGCACTGGATGCCATTTGAGCAGGTTGGGAGGGAGATAGTGATAGTTTCAAGGTGGTAGGCAAGGAGGTTGGGATTTTTCTATTTTGGTGAATCCTATTATAAAGATTTATTGTGTTTTTTTCTGCTCAGGATCTGTTCACCTTTTTTTAAAATTTAAATTTATTTATTTAATTTACATCCAAATTAGCATTTCAGGAGTATATTCCTTAATCCCCCTTACTCATTTACCCATCTCCCTTCCCACAACTCCACCAGTAACCCTCTGTTTGTTCTCCATATTTAAGAGTCTCTTATGTTTTGTCCCCCTCCCTGTTTTTATATTATTTTTGTTTCCCTTCCCTTATGTTCATCTGTTTTGTGTCTTAATGTCCTCATATCAGTGAAGTCATATGATATTTGTCTTTCTCTAATTTCGCTTAGCATAATACCCTCCAGTTCCATCCACATGGTTGCAAATGGCAAGATTTCATTCTTTTTCACTGTTGAGTAATTCTCCATTGTACACATGTACCACATCTTCTTTATCCATTCATCCATCGATGAACATTTGGGCTCTTTCCATACTTTGGCTCTTGTTGATAGTGCTGCTATAAACATTGGGGTGTCTGTGTCCTTTTGAAACAGCACACCTGTATCCCTTGGATAAATGCCTAGTAGTGCAATTTCTGGGTCATAGGGTAGTTCTGTTTTTAATTTTTTGAGGAACCTCCATACTGTTTTCCAGAGTGGCTGCACCAGCTTGCATTCCCACCAACAATGCAAAAGAGATCCTCTTTCTCTGCATGCTCGCCAACATCTGTTGTGGCTTGAGTTGTTAATGTTAGCCATTTTGACAGGTGTGAGGTGGTATCTCATTGTGGTTTTGATTTGTATTTCCCTGATGATGAGTGACGTTGAGCATTTTCTCATGTGTCGGTTGGCCATCTGGATGTCTTCTTTGGAGAAGTGTCTATTCATGCTTTTGTCCATTTCTTCACTGGATTATTTGGTTTTTGGGTGTTGAGTTTGAGAAGTTCTTTATAGATTTTAGATCCTAACCCTTTATCTGATATGTCATTTGCAGATATCTTCTCCCATTCTGTCAGGTGCCTTTTAGTTTTGCTGATTGTTTCCTTTGCTGTGCAGAAGCTTTTTATTTTGATGAGGTTCCAGTAGTTCATTTTTGCTTTTGTTTCCCTTACCTCTGGAGAAGTGTTGAGTGAGAAGTTGCTGGCGGCAAGATCAAAGAGGTTTTTTCCTGCTTTCTCCTCGAGGATTTTGATGGCTTCCTGTCTTACATTGAGGTCTTTCATCCATTTTGAGTTTATTTTTGTATATGGTGTAAGAAAGTGGTCCAGATTCATTTTTCTGCATGTCGCTGTCCAGTTTTCCCAGCACCACTTGCCAAAGAGACTGTCTTCATTCCATTGGATATTCTTTCCTGCTTTGTCAAAGATTAGTTGGCCATACATTTGTGGGTCCATTTCTGGGTTCTCTATTCTGTTCCATTAACCTGAGTGTTTTTGTGCCAGTTCCATACTGTCTTGATGATTACAGCTTTGTAATACAGCCTGAAGTCCGTCTCCCTTCTTTTGATAAGAGCTGCTAATGTTGGGTGGAAGAGGCCAGTATATATAACCTTAATCCATGTGGCCGGGTGGGCTGACACCACTCTGGTTCTGCTGTTTAGTTTTTCTTGTTTGTTTTTGTTTTCCTGGTCACAGTGGTCTAGCATGTGAACCAAACCCGGTAAATGAGATTAAATTGCTGGACTTCAGTTGCAGCTACTGGGAAAAAGTTGTCTTTTCTGCTGGGATTGCAGAAAAGTGCCCAGCCTGTAGCAGCTGATGGCTATCTTGGTGCCAGGTGGAAATGTCCTGGGAATAAAGAAAGACATTACAGGCAGAAGAAAGCAGAGAGAAAGTGTCAGGCCAACAGAGTCCTGATGATGACATTGTTTGAGTTGTTGGATCTAATGGGCCTGAATCTAAAATGATTCCTAGACTTCTCATTTATGGGTGCCAGAACATTCCTTTTATTCTTTTGCTAATTTGAGTTGATTTCGTTTTTTACTTGCAATAAAAATAGTCTCCATTAAGGGCAGAGAGTACATTTGAATTATAATTTTTATGTTAAATACAATTACAAAATATTTGTTAATTAATGATTGAATGACAATAAAAAGAAGCATGAGGGGTGCCTGGGTGGCTCAGTTGGTTAAGTGTCTGACTCTTGATTTTGGCTCAGGTCATGATCTCAAGGTTTATGAGTCTGAGCCCCACCTTGGGCTCTGCACTGTCAGTGAGGAGAGTCCCACTGCTTGGAATTCTCATTGTGTGTCTCTCTGCTGCTCCCCCACTTGCACGTTCTCTCTCTCTCTCTTAAAATAAACATATAAACTTAAAAAAAAAGGAACTCAGAGAAACATTAAAAAAAAAGAAGCATGATATGACCATCAGTATAAACCAGTTCTGTAGAGCAGAGTAGTACTTTTATGGCAAATTTATTTTTTATGTATACATGTTTGCCTAAACATGTTTGTGTATATTTTTATGGCATGACTAAAAAACTAAAAACATTCATGTCAAATGAAAAAAAAAGTAAATCTATGACATGAGTTAACATCTCATTTACACATCTGTTAACAAAGATAATAATTTATTCAAGTAATATTTTTCCTTTGTTAAAGACTTGAATACTTATGTGTAAATGACAATATTTTGAATTTCCTATATCCTGCACCTCAGACTGTTAAGCACTCCGTTATGGTAAGGAGTATCTGGCATTAATGCTTGTAATTAAGGTCTGAAGGTGTTTTTAAGTTTCCAAATAATAATTTACTTGGATTATTTATTACTTTAATTTGTAAAATATGAATTTAAAGAGTAATTATAGTGTAATATACAGTTTAGAGAATAATGCCATAAACACCCATGTGCACAGTATTCAATTAATAAATGACACATTCCCAGAACTTTAGGGCCCCATGTGTGTCAGTGCACAATCACATACCTTTCTCTTCCCCTCCACTCTGAATTTTATTGGTTCTTTGCTTTTCTTTATGGTCTTACCACAAAAAATATGTATATATTATTTCTTGAGACTAGTTTTATGCTTTTTATAAATAGAATCATAAGGTATTTAGTCCTTTGTGTCTTGATCTTGTACCTGACATTAAATTATTTTTTTGTTTGTTTGAGTATAATGGATACACTATGTTACATTAGTTTCTGGTGTGCAGCATATTGATTCAACTTCTGTATAGGTTATGCTATGCTTACCACAAGTGCAGGTACAATCTGTCATCACACAATGCTATTATAATTATCATTGACTGTATTCCATATTTTATGCCTTTTATTCCCATGACTTATTTGTTACATAACTGGAAGCCTGTATCTCTCACTTCATTTTATGCATTTTGCCCATTCCCACCCCTCTTCCCTCTGGCAACCATCAGTTTGTTCTCTGTATTTATAGTTGGCATTCTATTTTTGAAATTTACCTATATCAATGCACTTAGGTATAATTCATCTATTACTGTATAGTATTCCACTGTATGGGTATACCATGGTTTATTCATCCTGTGGTTGATGGACCTATGTGTTCTTTGTAGATTTTGTTGTTGTGAATAGCATTGCCTCTTGCACATGTGCACCAGGGGACATGATTTGATTATGTATGTACTCAGGAATGTTAAGTGATAAGTTATAGGGCATGTACATGTTCAACTTTGACAAGTATGGTGAAAATGTTTTCCAGGGTGGTTGTATCAACTTGCATTCCACTGACAGAGATTTTAATTTGACAAACATGATGAGTATGAAATTTATGTGAGCTTAATTAGCATTTACTCTATTATTAATGAAGTTGAAGATTCCCTATTCTGTAAGATACCTGTGTATTTTCAATATGCAGCTTTTTTTTTATTCTCCTTAGAGCACTTAAAAAAATTTTTAAAGAACAGTACCTCTTAATTTTAATTTGGTTGAATTTCATTTTTTTCTTTCTGCACTGCAGTTAAGAAACTTCCTTATTCTTTGATTCTAAAAACTATTCTTATCATTATATGTACGCCTGAAACTAATATAACACTGTATGTTAATGATATTGTAATTAAAATAAAAAAGTTAATAAAATATTCTTAAATATCACTTTTAATAAGTTTTATAATTTTTTATTTTTTAATTTATTAAAAATTTTTAATGTTTATTTTTGAGAGAGAGAGAGGCAGAGAGTAACAGAGACACAGAATTGGAAGCAGGCTCCAGGCTCTCAGCTGTCAGCACAGAGCCCCATGTGGGGCTCGAACTCATGAGCCATGAGATCATGACCTGACCCAAGTCAGATGCTTAACCAACTGAGCCACCCAGGCACCCCCAAATGTTTTTTTAAATGTGAATTTGAACTAATATTTGGTGATGTCTATAAATTGAATAGACTTTCGTGTGTTGATAATATAAACAGAAACTTTGTTAAACTCTTATTAATTTAAACTGGTGGATTATTTAGATTTTCTATGTAGAAATCACATTCTCTACCAAATGACTTTTCTGCTTTTCCAATCACTGAGTATCATATTTACTGTATTTTTGGGAGGTAGGAGGAGGCATATGCCCTCCATCAGTTTAAGGATTTCTTTTCAATTTTTAGATTTCTATGAAATTTCCATTTTTTCCTTTTTAAAAAGATTACAGTTGGATATAGCATTCTTTAAAATATTCTCTGTACTCTTATTTGGATGATCATAAGTTTTTTCCCCTATGTTTGGCTAATATACTGAATTGCTTCAATTTAATTTTTTCTAATTTTTATCATATTTAGCTTTTGCACTATCTAATATGTAGAAGTTTTCAGGTCTTCTGTTTTTTCTTGAGCCATTCTTAGTGTTTTTTTTTAATAGTCATTTATTTATTTTGAGGTTTAGAAAGAGAGAATGAGAGAGAGAATGTGTGTCAGCTGGGTAGGGGCAGAGAAAGAGGGAGAGTGACAGAATCCCAACCAGGCCCTGTGCTGTCAGCACAGGGCCTGATATGGGGCTTGATCCCACAAACTGTGAGATCATGACCTTAACCAAATCAAGGGTCAGACACTTAAATGACTGAACCACCCAGGCACTCATAGTGTTTTTGTTTTGTTTTGTTTTGTTTTTTAACTATGAGATATACAAAGGAAATCTCATGAAGAAAATGTGCAGCATATTTTAAAGCTTTGATTTGGTGACAAGTGTATGATTAAAAGATATATTCATTAAAAGAATTAACGAAATTTTTATAGTGAGAATTAAAGGTGGTCAAAAATAAAGCATCTAATTTGTAAATAAAATGATGGTTGCATAGCTGTTGTTAGCTGAGCAGGGTTAAGAAGCAGGGACACTTGGAAAGTAGAAAGAAAGAGAAAAAAACCCACAAAATTTTGGTCAGAGAATATTTAAGTTAATTTTCAATAATTAGCATGGCTTAAATACCAAATCCTTATTTTGCTTGTTTTATGCTTAAGGACTTAGAAACAGTAATTAAGGGGCTTATTTATGTGATTTTTTAGAGTGGTATGAGTCCCACTGAAATTACCTTCTTATTGGAATGACTTATCTTTCCAGCCATTTTACCTCAAAAAAATTTTTTTTTTCAGCAAAAGTCTTCTGCATTGGTCTCACATGAGTTGTATGAGAGTGCTTCTGCTACCAATAATAATGTAGTTAACATTATTGAGAGCATTCAGTATGCCTGCCACTAGGCTATCCAGTCTTTACTGATAATTTTGTATATTTACTTAGGAAACTAAATGTTATATGTAGCTAATTTGAAAGCTTTAATTACTTTTAACTATAGGATACCAATACAGTAAAAAGAAACACAAATTATTCTAAAATGTCACTGTTTTTCTTTTCTTCTTCTTCTTCTTCTTCTTCTTCTTCTTCTTCTTCTGCTTTTACTTTGCATGTTTTTTTTTTCTTCACTGAATCGCTCTGAATTAACCAAGAATGAGTAATCTATTGGCTTGACAATATGGAAGATGTAACCTGTGTGTCTTGATAAGGTGCCTTTCTCCTTTGCTAGTTTTCTTTTCTTCAAGGCTTTGGTTGTTTGAAATGCACTAGTTGTTGCTTTAGTTAGTAGAAACTTAATAAGATTTACAATTGAATCAAAAAGAATAAAATACTAAGGAATAAATTTGACCAAGGAAGTGAAAGACCTGTATGTTGAAAACTATAAAATATTGATGAAAGAAATTGAAAAAGACACAAATAAATGGAAAGATATATCATGCTCATGGATTAGAAGAATTAATATTGTTCAAGTCCGTATTACTCAAAGTAATTTATAGATTTAGTGCAATCTCTATCAAAAAAAAATGGGGTTTTTCAGAGAAATAGAACAAACTTAAAATTTGTGTGGAACAAAAAAAGACCCCCCAGTAGCCAAGGCAGTCAGGAAGAAAAAGAAAACAGAACAAACAAACACAAAAACAAAAAAGCAAAGCTGGAAGTTCACACTCTTTGATTTCACACTGCATTGCAAAGCTATAGTAATCAAAAACAGTATGGTATTGTTACAAAAACAGGCACACCAATCAATGGAACAGAACTGACAGCTTAGAAATAAACCCACATAAAGGAGGCAAAAATATACAATGGGGAAAGGACAGTCTCTTCAATAAATGGTTCTGGGAAAACTGGATAGCCATATGCACTACTATTGTCTTATACTACACATAAAAATTAACTCAAAATGTATGAAAGTCTTGAATGTAAGACCTGAAACCATAAAACTTTTAGAAGAAAACAGGAGATAATCTCCTTAACATCTGTCTTTGAGATGAGTTTTTGAACCTGATTCCAAAAACAAGGTAAGAAAAGCAAAAATAAATAAATAGGACTATATCAAACTAATAAACTTCTGCACAGCAAAGGAAACAATCAACAAAACTAAAAGGCAACCTACTGAATGGGAAAAAATATTTGCAAATCATATATTCATTAATATCCAAAAAATATAAAGAACTCCTATAACTCAATAGCATTAAAATAAGTCCCACCAAACCATCTGGTTAAATAATTAAATAGACTTTTTTCCCCAAAGAAGACATAGAGGCACATAAAAAGATGCTCAACATCACTAATCATCAGGGAACTACAAATCAAAACCACAGTGAGATACCACCTCAGACCTGCTAAAATGGCTATTGTCAAAAAGACGAGAGATAGCAAGCATTGGCAAAGATGTGGAGGGAAGAGGACTCTCATGCACTGTTAGTAGAAATCTAAATCGGTGCAGCAACTATGGAAAGCAGTATGGAAGTTCCTCAAAAATTAAGAATAGAAATACCACATGATGCAGCAATTCCACTTCTGGGTATATATCCAGAAGAAACAGAAACACGAATTTGAAAAGATATATGCACCTCTGTGTTTATTGAAGCATTATTTACGATAGCCAATATATGGAAACAATCTAAGTATCCATAGATGGCCGAATGGATAAAGGAAAACACACACACACATACACACGCACACACACACATGCACAGAGTCTCCTAATGTAATACTACACAGCCATAAAAAAGAAGGAACTCTTACTATTTGCAACAACATGGATGGATCTTTAGGGAATTATGTCAAATGAAATGTCAGAGAAAGACAAATACTATATGGTTTCACTTATATGTGGAATCTAAAAAAAAAGCAAAACAAAATAAAACTGATAGATACAAGAACAGAATAGTGTTTACTAGAGGGGAGGGGGGTTGTCAGTGGGAGAAATGGGTGAAGGAGCTCAAGAGATACAAACTTCCAATTATAAAAAAAATAAGTCATGGAAGTGTAATATACAGCATAGTGACTCTAGTCAATTGTAGTGCCATTTAAAAGTTGCTAAGAGAATAAATCCTAAAAATTCTCATTACAAGAAAAAGAATTAACTTTGTATGGTGTGAATGTAACTAGACATATTCTGGTAATCATTTCAGAGTTTATACAAATACTGAATCATTATGCTGTATACTTGAAATTAATATAATGTTCTATGTCTATTATACTTCAATGAAAAAAATGAAAAGCATGTAAAGTTTTATTGTTGAGAGAAAGCATTGCAAAAGTCATTCACAAGTGAAATAGTATCTGAAATAAAACCCAAACAAAACAATACAAATCCAAGTACTTTGTAAAATAAGTGCAATTTTTTGCAAGCTCTGTAGTAAATTATATTTTTAACATTAATTTTAGTTTGACTGTTTAATACATAGTAAACACATTCTCTAGAAGATGTGTATCTGTGGCTTTTTATTACACTTTACACTTTTGATTCTTTTTGAGAAATACAAGGCAAGTTTATCATTAATACATAATGTGTTTCTATTTTTTAAAAAAATTCACTGCCAAATGCAAAAGCAAATTAAATGAATGTATTGGATGTCGCATTGTATAATATGAAGAGCATAGTATAGTAAAAAGAACACTGAAATTTTGGTATTATTTGTCTCTACCACTAATAAATTTGCTATCAAAGAGTCTGTTCATCCTATATGAACTTAAGTTTTCTCATCTAAAAAACTGAAATGGGTAAGCTTTGTTCTTGGGTAATAAGACCCATAGAATATGGGAGGGGAATTCAAAAACCAAGACAGTGCTTAAAGGTGCAAGTTTCTATGTAAGACACCAAAACCAAAGATGAAGGCAGAAAAATTGGAAATGAGGTCACTGGTCTCAGGCCCAAGAATGACAAAGGAGCCAGTTACTAAAATCTAGCTTCATGTAAGTAAGGTCAGTGGCAAGGAGCATTTGGATGTTTCCAAGGAGACTGCAAAGACAGAGGAAACACTTCGAGATTAAAAGGAAATCCCTTGGTGTTTTAGATGGTACTTGGTATTGTTTAGTTAGGTGTGGTAAGATGCACAGACAGAGAGTCATGAAGTCATTGTCGTGAAGGAAGAAGTTTGTTCTACTCACAATTTGCTAGGGAATTGGCATGGCATACCCCACAGGGCCACATGGGGACACACAGTGAGACAAGGTGGACAGGAAAAAGAATAGTAACAATCTTGAGTCTTGAGTGCCGTCAGTTACTGCAAGAATCAGGGAAAGGGGAAGTCCCTTACTGTTGTATAAGTGTGATACAGATATGTTTAAATGTGCTTGGTTATTGTACACTATGAAATGCACACCCCCATAATAGAGGGAATGACACAAATGGGCCCAGGGTGGTAAACAAGGGTGGCAGTTAGAGTATGGCCTATAAAAGGTTGCCAAAGCATTAAATACAGAAAATATAATGATGGTTACCACACCTGGGGTAGGTTAGGGAGGAGGGTTTCACAGATATGTGGGTCCTGGTAAGCTGCACTGGCAGCATCCTGGGAAGGTATCAGACAGGACTGGCCAGTGGTTCCCAGCTCATGGTGTGGTCTACAAGCTCTGACCCTGATGGGTACTTGTGGATTAAGTGGTTATCTCCATGGTACTCAGTGTGAAGGGATGATACACTGGTCCTGAGTAACACTGCAGGATATTGTCATAACTCTAAGAGAAAAAAAGAGGATCTGAGATTTGTGACTGAGATTAAATCTCTCATCAGCCCCTAGGGAGCTCATACAGTGGTATGTGTTATAATTTGACAATCATAGAAACAGTAGATGGGAATTGGATCCTTTTGTGGAAACTAAGATGCATAATGGGGACAAATGTTTAAGTATTAACTGTCCAACTTCCATTCAGCCAGGAGTTGAGAGAGCACCTCACACTGAGGAGGAGAATCAGAAAGTTGTTTTGGCTTTGTTAGCCATAGACACACACTTCTCCCAAATAATTGGTTTCTTGTTCCAACAAGATTAAATACTTTATTCTTTTCCCACTAGTTTGAAATGTTGCCTTTGTCACATATTAAATTTTAATATATTATTTGGGCCAGTAGTTCTTAGAGTTTTTGGCTGCAGATGTTTTTGCACCCTTAACATTTTTTTGAAGCTCTCAACAATCATTTGTTTATGTGGGTTATATCTATTGATATTTGTCATAATAGAAATTAAAACTAAGAACTATTTAAAATATTTATTAATTCATTAAGAGTAATAATAAGGATATTTATATGTTAATATAAGTAACATTTTTTGTGAAAAAAACTTATTTTCCTACAAAAAAAACTGGTGAGAAAAAATTGAATTGTTTCACTGTTTTTGCACATTGCTGAATGTCTGGTGTTATAGAAGACAGTTGGATTCTCATATCTGCTTTTTCAGCCAATCTGTTGTGATGTCTTATTTTCCTTAAAGAAGATGAAAAAAATTCTAGTCTTACATAGATATGGGGCTGGGAAAGGGAGAACCTTGTAAATTCTAGTCTTACATAGATATGGGGCTGGGAAAGGGAGAACCTTCTGAGGGTCTCAAGAACCCCTGAGGGTCTTTGGATCACATTTTAAGAACTGCTACTTTAGGGGCGCTTAGGTGGCTCAGTCACTTAACTGTTGGACTTCAGCCTAGGTCATGATCTCGCAGTTGGTGAGTTTGAGCCCCATGTCAGGCTCTGTGCTGACAGCTCAGAGCCTGGAGCCTGCTTTGGATTCTGTGTCCCTCTCTCTCTCTGGCCCTGCCCTGCTTGCACTCTGTCTATCCTCTCTCTCAAAAATAAATAAACCTTAAAAAATATTTTAAAAAAAGAACTGTTACTTTAGTCTATTTATCGAACTTTCTATTCTTTTCTATGCATCTGTCTACCTCCTGAACTAATATTTCATTGTTTTAATTTAGTGCATATTTACAATATGTTTAACACTCTGTAGTAAAATTTTCTCCCCCCAAAAGTTTTGTACCTACTTTCACACATTTTTTCAGTTAAACTTTAAAATAATTTTATTAAGTTTAAAAGACATCCTGTCAGAATTTTAACTGGATTTATATTGTTTATAAAGGAACTTGGAGAGAATCAACAGCTTTACAACATAGACTTTTCTCTTTGATATTACCCCAATAGCTGAGAAAATGGGAAAAAAAAGATTTTTGGCCCATTAGACTCCTTAATGGATTAGGGTTAATTCAGTGCTATACACCTTCAATATAAAGTAGTGAAAGTCCAAATCTCTGAATTAAAACCTTATGAGGTTAATGAAAGTCATTAATCGTAGCAACTGTTTTTGTTTGTTTGTTTGTTGTTTGTTATAGCATTGAATGGTAAGGGGTTCTTTCAGCCTATTGAGTCTGGTGATTTGTCTGTTGTTTCTTTCTAAGCTTCTATAAAGTTTTGTTTTAATGTTTATGGTCAGAATTTAAAGGGCTTATTTGAACATTGCAAAAATGTAAAGCATCAAAACCTATGACAGTATGCCATATAGAAAGGGATCTTAGGTGGGAAACAATACCGGGAGATTCTGGCTTCTAATCTTAGTTGTAACCATTATTCACTGTGGATTTGGAGTTCATTTTGATCTCACTGATATTTAACTTCATAACTTCCAGAATAGCAATAATGAAACCCATTCATTCTCCTTATTTCAAAGGATTGAGATGAAAGTAAAGTGTAGTGAATACTTTGTAAGGTTTTATAAAATTCATGGTATTATGTATTGCTGGAGTAATAGAGTTGTGGACCTGGGCCAAGACCACAGAGATTAGCTACTTCACCAGTCCTTGGGGTCCTAGGTATTTTCTAGGTATTTCCCAGAACCAGAGGGTGGAATTAGGGGCCTGAGTAGGAGAAAGAGTGAAAGTTCAGGGGACCCTGCCCATTTTTCTGTATTAGGTTTATGCCTTGTGTTTTTTTTTTCTCCCCTTGAAGGAGAGATGGTGCTTTCAAACATCTGGAAACCTCTGGTTCCAGTTCAGACCCTTTTTTATAGATCTAAAAACTGCAGGCAAACAGAAGTTCTATTTCCATTTACTCAGCTTGATAATGGTGGTGTTAGACCAGAAGCATGATCTAATGTGTGATATACACTCAATTTGTTTAACCTTCAATTTAAAATATGTGCAAAATTTCATCATCTTTGGCTTTCAGTCTGGAAACCTGATTTACTGCTGAGCTGTAGCCAGGTATATTCTTGATAAATAAAGTCAAATATAGACACACAATATAGATGCTCTTTAGTCTGTCAGAACTATGTATCTTCATCTTAGAACTAAAGAATATTTATACACAGTAATTCATTAATATTCATTATATGAAGACATTAGAAAACTCATCTACTTAGAGAAAGTCAAAATCTAAATGAAGTATATTTACTATGGGGCAGAAAAGAAAATTTGGTGGAAAAAAGAAAAATCAGATGTTCTTTATTAAAGTCTAACTCAATTCCTGAAGAAGTTTCGATTAATCTTCTATGTGTCATGTCTGTAAGATACCAAGTACTCAGATGTCTCCATGTATCAAGATGTTATCACAGAGATAAGAAGTTTAGATGAATATTCTTGATTTGCTTTGTTTTTCTTCAGATAATTTGCTATATGGACACACATGAATGAATTACTATTATCGGATCAAATTTTGTTCAAATAAAAGAACTATATGATAAGTTCTTTTTCTAGCATGTCTTTATTTTAGGGCACAATAAAATTCAAACCAGAATATTAAATGTACTCTGGCTTTCAGGAAGACAGTGGTGGCTTCTTCTTGAGAACAAAGACAGCATGTAGCCACTGTTTAGTTTATTCATTTTGGAATGATGTTGAGCACATAAAAGTAATGCGCCAAGAGCACATATACCTGTCCTGTAGAAGCATCTTTCATCAGGGGGAGGTTTCAGAGGCATAGTTGAGTGTATGAGTCCCCATTGCCTCATCACATATGGGGTAGTTCCCAGTTCTCTGGCAGGGCTTGACATTAACCCTAACTCTTGGGCTAAGGGTCTTTCCACTTTGTTGATAACGGAGACCATTCTCCTGTTGCAGTAAGGGACTAGGATATCATAGCATACAAAGGAAATTATATTAGCCAGATGATTTAAGTAAAATGTTTGGAGTTTCTTAATATTCTAGAAGGTAGGGGATAACAATGTTTAAATTCCCCATTAAATTTTTGGTGGGGTTTTAAGTACATACTCCTGAATTACAGAAGGGTAGAAAAGTCACAACCATATGTAGCAATGTTTACACTTCAGGTTTACAAAGTAAACTTTACTTTGAGCTAGAAACTGCACATGAGAAGGTGTTGCACATTTATGCAGGCAGTATGCTCCCTCACTAATGGGTCTTTGTTATAGAAAATAATTTGTACTGGATGTTGAGCCCTTTTTAAAACAGGAAAATGTAAGTCTCATTTTACACAGACTGTTTTTAATTATAATTTGACAAAAGAAATAACCACATTACCTATTTGATTTGCCAGAACCTTATCTAGCACCACCTGTTGAGCCCAAGGCACTCAAATACTGACATATTGCAGAGAACAAAATTATGTAGCTGGCACACTAACTAGCGTTGATGCCAACAAAAGCATAATATAGCCTTTGTACTCGAAATAAAACAAAAATACATTAAGCTACCAACTGTAAAGGTTTAAGAAAGCCACATTTAATTATATACAAACAGGTCCTCCTAACAAAGAAATATAATGAAAAATGGTCTTAGAGTTTAAAGGCCAAAGTTTGCATGGTCCACGCTGGTGACTATCATGAGCTTAAACAAAGCAGAATTTCATGGTGCAGTTGATTTATATTAAACATGACAAGGAGATGCCAAATTTGTTTTTATGAACTGATGGGTTCAGTCGAGTAACATTTGCAGTGTGAGAAAATAGCACAATGCATTGTCATATAACCGGCAAAACAAAAAGCTATAATTAGTTATTAGCGAATGTATAATTCATTGCATTCAATTCTGTGAAGAGTATATTGCCTTTGAAACTTCCCCTGCATTTGCCTTTGTACACGTGTTGACTTACACAAAGTTAATGCTGAAATATGCAGTCAAGACATAAAGGGTTGTATAGGTGTTTCCCTTATTTTGAGACTAAGGAATACAAAGGCCAATTTGGAAGACTGACATTAGTAAAAACACAATGTCAAATGTTTGAAAGTATTGATGACTATATCTGTTCAATGTGGAGTCCTTACTTTAGGCTCAACATTGTACTTCATGAACATTATTTCATTATCCTTTTGGAAAACCTGAGAAGTAGGAATCATTATTCATATTTTACAGATAAAGATTTTGAGACTTTGAGAGGTTAATTAACTTGTCTAAATTTGCTTATAAATTAACACAAGGCTGTCTGGTCCCAAAGCAAGTATTCTAAATCTCTGTACAGTAGATATCTATGAAGATATTCTTTCCTAAAAGAGGATCTGTAAATTTGTGGATTAGGATGCCCAGGTGAACCATGTGACCAGAGTATAGTTCCATGACTGAGATGTCACTAAAGAAGCAACTTAATTGTATCAAAATGTAACTTTCTGATGAAGGGATGAATTAATAGAAGGGCACTACTCTAGGTAGAGATTGAAAGAGAAAAGAGGGAGGTATGGGATAGTAAATAGTGTTCATGTTAGTATAGTAGAGAAGGTGTCCTTCTTGTTCTGAAAGGGCAATATTGTTTACAGGGGCAAAAACACCCCCAGGGTGAAGAGAAGCAATCCAACTCACATATCTCTCCTTCACTGATGACTCTTCTATATTCTGATTCTGGGCTCTTCAAGCAAACTTCTGACCTGTAATTTAGTCTGTGAAGTGAATCAATCCACCAAGAAGCAGCACCCAGGGCAAATGACCAAAGGCTGTGAATCTGGCATTATTTCTTTTATTGTAACTTAATAACTGGCTTATTGGTTTATAAAAGAGACTCCTGGGGCGCCTGGGTGGTGCAGTCGGTTAAGCGTCCGACTTCAGCCAGGTCACGATCTCACGGTCCGTGAGTTCGAGGCCCGCGTCGGGCTCTGGGCTGATGGCTCAGAGCCTGGAGCCTGTTTCCGATTCTGTGTCTCCCTCTCTCTCTGCCCCTCCCCCGTTCATGCTCTGTCTCTCTCTGTCCCAAAAATAAATAAACGTTGAAAAAAAAATTAAAAAAAAAAAAAGAGACTCCTGCAGGGGCACCTGGGTGGCTCAGTCGGGTTGAGTGTCCCACATCAGCTCAGGTCATGATCTTGTGGTCTGTGAGTTCGATCCGAGTCAAGCTCTGTGCTGACAGCTCCGAGCCTGGAGCCTTCCCTGTGTCTCCCTCTCTCTCTGCACACCCCTCCATGCTTGTGCTCTGTCTCTCTCTGTCTCTCTCTGTCTCAAAAATATATAAACATTAAAAAAACTTTTCTAAAAGAGACTCCTGCAATTTCAATTTGCCTAAATAAATCTCTCTGAGTTTAACTGATTGCCTACAACAATAAAAGATAGTTTCTGAATCTGAAAAGCTGAGAACCAAGAGCTGGAAACCAGTAACCAAGGAGGGAATGCTTATGGGACATGCTCTCTGAGACCTCTTCCTCTTCAGTATGGCTCCTTAAATGAGCATAAAGTCTTTATGCTTTTCAGTTCTATCCTCTCATTTATATAAATGGAGAAAATAAGGCAGAAAGGTTCAGCAGTTTGTCCAATAAATAAATGATGTGGAGCTCTGTGTTTGTCCTTTTATATCTGTACTGATTTTTAATTATTTTAGTTACAGATATTTGGTACTTACACAGTGCAGTTGTCTTTCACTCTGTAATAAAAAAACTATAATTTTATAGATGAAAGTATTTGACTTTCCAGATCTGCTAAAGATGTCACAGTTTCATTTATTGTTTTATTATTTTGGCTCAATAAGACCCTAAACTAGAATGCTAGAAACTGTATTAAGTTGTAATAATATGATTACATACCTATTGTGATAGGTGATTTTGGAAAATAAGTGCCAAGCACTTTTTAAAACTTTATGTACTAAACTTTCATAGTTGTTATAAATGACAAAACGGATTGTCAGATAGTTCATATAATTTTTCTGTGTTCTAATGGCCCCAATGCTTGGTTTAATACTTATTGCCATTGTCTTAAAATTCTTAATAATTTAAAATGATATATAATTCAAATATAATTTATAATTATTGCCACCCAGCCAATAATCAGCAAACCTTCAGTTTGTCTATCTTCAAAGCTTACATTTTTTGAATTTAAAAAAAAAAACAATTTTTTTAGGATGTGTTTAAAACATACTGAATAGCTTTTAAAAACCATGTATAATCTAGGTCAAATATTTACAATATAATAACCCCCATAAGTAAAAATACTACTGGGTAGATGGGAAGAACTTGGATTGGACAGTTGTTTGTAAGTGAACATCAAGAAAGGAACTTATGAGAGGAGAGAACACAAATCAGAAATAGATGTCCCTTTCCCCTGAGCTTTGGCATCCACAGCAAGCTATCTGTGCTGCTAAAACCTGGCAAAAACTTTATAGGCATCAGAAAGGGAATCTGAATGTATGTGTATGTGGACAGTGATAGAAGGGGAGAAGGCAGTGAAGGAAGGATGTAGAAAGAAGTCACCAAGCCTGGCTTCATGGAGCAGGTGACCTGTGCATCATGTAGGGCCCTGTACCCTGGAGGACCGCATGCTCACTCCAGTGCTGCACTGTCAATTCTTGAAATTCTTAATAATTAAATAAGTTGACCCCATATTTTGATTTTGCACTGGGCCCTGCAAATTAAATAGCCAGGTAACATTTATAGTTCAGATGAATCTTTTGAATCTTGGTATGAATGAGTGATCTACTAATACTCTGAAAAATTTCCCCAAATTGTTTAATTATATTTTAATTAATTAATTATAATTAATTAGTAATTAATTTCAATAATTGATTTCTCCTTCATTCTCCCACATCCTTTGCAACTATTAGTTGAGAGAAAGTCAGAGGAGGAAATGAACGATGTTGGCCATTGGCATGTCTCAAACCCCAGCAATACTTTCTATCTTTGGACAAGCACATAAGAAAAGGGCTTATGGATTTAGTTGAACATCTATTTGTTACTTGCCAGCCTCTGAACTTAGAACTTTAGGTAGGTATTTAACTTAATGTTCACAGTCAATTCTCTGCTGGGTGTATTACTATCCACACCTCACAAATGAGAATAGGATTAAGAGAAAGTAATTTACCTAAGACTGATATTCAAATCCTGGCTTATATAGTTTTAAAATCCAAGCTGGCTTCCTCAAGTGGGGGTTCCTCAACCTGCTATGGTGACCTTCAGAACTAAAGAGACTTCTTTGCAAATTAATTTGGGAAATCAAAGGTCCAACAGACCCATTGGTACCATGTTAGGTGTAGTTAGTGGTATGCTCTTAAATGTTAACAAATTCAGCAATGGGAACAGGGGCTGATTTGTTCAATTTGCCAATTTCCATGGTGTAAATATTATTGCAGAGGCTGATTTCAAGCTATTGCAGCCTTGGGAAGAGTTGTGCACAGTTGGCTCTTATTATGCGGTGTGACCCAGCTTCAATATATCACTGCTTATAATCCAACAATACATTAGGTTAACACTTTTATTGTAAATGTTGAGTATTCTTTCTCTATATACAGACAATTAGTAGGTTAGATTTAAATATTTTTTCCTTGGTGAGGAGAAAGGGGTGGGATAGTTGATAGAGACGAAGCGGTTTTTAAGTTTTTTCTGCAGCTGTTTTATTGCTAATTTTCTTTGCTCATTGTTGTATTGACTGGGGCCATGCCTGTTTTTTGTTTGTTTGTTTGTTTGTTTGTTTTTCAGGTCTTTCATTAAAATTTTTTTTAATGTTTATTTTATTTTTGAGAGAGAGAGAGAGAGACAGAGAGACAGAGAGAGAGACAGAGAGAGACAGAGCACAAGTGGGGGAAGGGGCAGAGAGAGAGGGAGACACAGAATCCAAAGCAGGCTCCAGGCTCTGAGCTGTCCAGCGCAGAGCCCCACATGGGGCTCGAACCCACGAACTGTGAGATCACAGTCATCTGAAGTCCAACACTTAACAGATTGAACTACCCAGGTGCCCCTATTTTTCAGGTCTTTTAAAAACACCAGCAGGCATGTGAAAAGTTCTGTGGTCTAGGATCATTTTGTAGAAAAGAAGAGAAGTCATTAAAAAAACTCCTGGACACAGGGCATACCAGCTCTAGGGCATCTTATTTATTGCACTCTTTTTTTATATTTATTTCATCTTTGGATCTTTAAAAATTTTCATTTTTTAAAAAATTATTTATTTTGGCAGGGGGTAGACAGCATGAATGGGGGAGGGGCACAGAAAGAAGGAGAGAGAGAGAATCCCAAGCAGGCTCTGTACTGTACTGTCAGTGCAGAGCCCAACGTGGGTCTGAAACCCATGAACTGTGAGATCATGACCTACCTGAGCCAAAGTCAAGAGTAGGATGCTTAACTGACTGAGCCACTCAGGTGCCCCTGTTTTTTGTTTTCAGATTTAAAAGCATTATCATGGTTTGTTTTTAACTGGCCCTGTGAGGATTGAAACATTGTTAAATCTCTTTGGGAACTTAGTTTACCCTATAAATAGCAGGATTCAATTGCCTGTGATCTTATTACATGCTAAAAATATAAGAAAGGATTCACTGAATTAAATAAAACTTTGGGCATAATAAAATATCTAAGCATGGTAGTTCTATAATATTTAGTTTCTGAATATCCTGTTCTTTTTGGATCTCTCAAAATCTCAGTGTAAACTAGGGTTTCTCAGCCTCAGTACTATCGACATTTTGGGCCAGATGATTTTTTGTTATGGGGGCTTTCTTGCACATTGTAGAATGTTTAGCAGTATCCCTGATCTTTATTCACTGGACATCAGTAGCAACTTCCAAAATATGGCAACCAAAAATGTCTCAGACATTTCAAATCTTCCCTGGGTGGCGGCAGTGAGGGGACAAAATCAGTCTGCACTGAAAACCACTGATTTAAACTCTATAGATATAATTGATTGTTTGATGTGATTTAATGATGATTTCCATTGTTTTGTTTTGTTTTTTTTTCAATTCATCAAGGATTCTGTTGTTGAGTACATTGTGAGTGGGGTTCATTTAGTTAGCATGCATTTACTAAATACCTGGTGTGGCTTAGGCACTGTTTTAGGTGCTTACCATCCATTACTAAACAAACCAGATAAACATCCCTGCCTTCATGGAACTTACATTCTAGAGAGGAGATTACTTCTCAACATTTTTAGCCAATTTTAGAAGAAGGTAAGTATTAGGCAAAAGAAAAAAAATACAGTTAAGTAAATAAGGAGAATGGCAGATGGCAGGGAAGGGCTACAGGTTGCAAGTTTCAGTAGAGTAAGTAGCTAAGGGAAGGCTTCAATAAGGTGATATTTGGGCAAAAACTTGAAGTTGGTGATATCTGAGGAAAAGCATTTAAGAAGGCAGGGATAGCCAGTGCAAAGGCTTTAAGGTAGGAACATTCCTGGCCTTTAGAAGAACAGCAAGAAGTCCAATGTGGCTGAAGCAGAGTGAATGAAGGGAGTGGTCAAGGGGCCAGAACCCATAGGACCTGGTAGCAGAGGAATGACATGAGGTGACTTACCTTTTAATGCAACCATCTGACTCTTCTGCTGAGATTAGGCTGTTGGGGGTGGTACTGGTGTAGGATAGAAGCGGGGAGACCTTTTAGGAGTCTATTGCAATAATTTAGGATACTGATGATGGTGATTTGGGTCAGGAAGGTGGGACTGGAAGTAATGAGAAGGGATTGGATTTTTGATATATTTTGAAGGCACAGACAACAAAATTTCTTGAGAACTGGATGTAGAATGTGAGAGAAGTAGAGGATACAAGGATGACTGTAAGATTTCAATACTAGCAATTGAAAAAGTTGGAGTTGCCATCAATGCAAATGATGAGCAGTGTTGGTGGGGTAGGTTTAATGTTTGAATTGATCTATTTATTGAACAAACAGTTGGAGATTTCAGGTATTCAATTGCCTACCTAAGTATGGTGTTTGGGGAAGGGTTGGAGCTGGAGATATGAATTTGGGAGTTATTGGCACATAGGTGGCATTTAAGATCATGTCTGAATGGAATCTCCAAGGGAATTATTATAAAAATAGGAAAGACATAGTGGAAATCTATCCAGCATTACATGGTACGGGAGGAGAAGGAGGAAGAACTAACAAAGGACACTGAGAAGGAACAAGCATTGAGATAAGAGAAGTCTGGGCAACTGTGATGTGCTGGAATCCAAGTGTAGAAAAGAAGATGATCAACTGTGTCAAACGCTATTGCTAAGACCAAAAGTTGACCATTGGGTATTGACTTGTGGAGGTGATTGGTGACTTTGATAAGAGTGATAGGAGCAAAAGTGATACAAGACTGAGTGAAGTGGATTTAAGAGAAAATGGGGCTGAGAAATTGAAGGTAGCATATACAGAGCACCCTTCCAGGAACTTTTTATCAAAAAGAGGAGAAAAAAAAGTAAAATGGCAGCTAGTGGGGAAAGTTGAAGTTAGAGAAGATTTCCTTTAAATATGGGAAAATTTTTAAAAGAATGTTTTTTCCTGACAAGAAAGATCCAGCAGAAAGCAAGAATTGATGGCATAGAATAGGGTATGGAGCATTGTTCTAGTGATGTCCTTAAGTGGGTGGGAAGGATGGGATTTGGGTACAAGTGGAGAGGCTGGCTTTAGAGGAGCTATCATATGTATTTGACAGATAAAGAAACAGTGTGGAGAGATTGAACTTTGAGAAAGAAGAGTAGATTTTGTATTATTTATTAAGTAGAAAATATAATATACCATGATATTTTATTATGGGAAGAAGCTATTTCTAAATAATATTCTAGACATCAGTGGTATTGACTGCTTTGTTCTTGAATGCATCAGTATAGACAACTATAGAAACTTCCTCATATCTTACTATAAATAATGTAAGTGGACAATGAAATATGCAATGCTATATTGGCCAAAGTGATCCAGTTTTATAACTTCATCCCCATTTTAATTAAATTCTTTTTTCTTTTAAGGATGTTGTAGATGAAATGTCCTTTGAGAATATAATATTTTTGTTAAGACTGCTTGGGAGAATAATGGAACACAGTAAAATGTATTTTTACCTCAGTTAATTACATTGGAAAATTACAAAGTAGTCTGTTTATTCAATAAGTTTTCATTTTTTCTTTCATGGCAGAGTACTATTTTATTTGCCAAATGTCAGGTTGTTGTAGTAGACTGATCTTTAAAATTTCAAAGCAGTAGGATTCTTTTTTTAAGGAAAACTTTAATTGAAACCCCATTATATATAATGATAACAATGCTATTTCTTGTGGCCAAATGTCTTTTTAGAAGTTGAAATTGATAACATTTATTTCTTAAGAATCAAATAATGAGTTTTTTTTGTTTTCGTGAGCGCACATATTGAATTTAACAGCTAAGGAAGACAGCTACACTTTGTAGTCAGTGTCATAAACATTAATTTCTGTGTTTTGTTTTAGTTAAACTGTATCAAGAAAATCATGACTAATACAGAGAGGTGGTTGCAAAGGATAACAACTATTTAAACAGCTCATTTTATAATGTCAGGATGGTTGAAAAGCATATAGAATACTTCCAATATTAAAAATGAATACAACTTCTCAAAAAGAATCACTAATAATATTTAACAACTGATTCAGTTCCTTTACTAAAACAGACATTCAGAACACAAATTGGATAATAGCCACCTCTATTAATTGTAATATTCTGTAGTTACTAGCAGACTTTCTCTATAATAACTTCTTATTTCACAATAGATTGCATATCATGATTGGCCAATGCATCGAGCAGATGTTCTTGAGCTCTGTTTGGTATTTAACTGAGTACATGTAACACATGTGTTCTGTTTGTGGAATTTATGAAAGCATGAGCATGTTGAATCTAAATTCAACAAAAGATTAGTACAGAAAGAAAAATCTTTCTAATCATCAGCAGATTATGAAAAGTTTAAATGTATGTATAGAGATGGTAGGAGGAAATTTGAGGAGGGCACAAAATGAATGGATCTAACTGTGCAGCCAACAGATGGTAGTTTTCAGCATGTCCAAGTTTGATTTATAACACTTAAAAATGAAATTTGTGTCTAACATTTGCAAAACTCCTGGACTATGTCTTTGGATTACCAAGGTTCCAGAGAACAAATTTGAAAACCACTCATTTTATGGAAAAAACAAGAGATAGAACATCTTAATGACTGCCCAGGAATCCTAACTCATTCATGCACTAGCTGTATGAATTTGGGCACATGATGTAAACTTACAGAGCTTTGGTTTTCTCAAGTGTCATGTAGGGATGGCGACCCTTACCACACCTAGTTTTTTGCTAAGACCAAATCCTTTGCAATATAGTAAAATACTAAGTATCTGAAACAATATCTGGTATACAGGAAGATGTGCATGAAATGCTGTAAACATCGAAACCTCACATTTTGAAAAGTAAAAAGTTGTTTCTAAATTCTTAGAAAAAGAGAAAGAAAAGAGAAAAATTATAGTTTGGGAGAGGAGGGAAGATTATGGTTTGATTTAAGAAAAGAAAAAGTAATTTCATCACAAAGAGAGTGATTTCCTAACAAGGAGAATAATGAATGCATGGGATAAAATGCTTACCTTTGGAACTGAATGGAAATATTTACGATCTAGATTGAATGCTCTGAAGCACTAAGTAATGTGTGTCTAATTTTATAAATCAGCTATTCCATTTTTGGAGTCAAAAATTTTTTTCGATGTTCTGTTCAGCTTCCAGTAAGTATTATGTTTCATAAAATGGAGGATAAAGCTGCAGAAAAGATACAGCACCATACTGTAGTTTTTCTGATTGCCAACTAAGCCCTGTGGTCTGCAAGGGTTGAAGGTTGTCTTAGAAGCGCTGTCTTCTGGTGGGCAGGCCCACCCTGGGTCAGTTCATTATTCTCAAGCTGGGGCTGCATACCCAGAACTCTCTCGCTGTAGATAATGTAAAATCACCTCTGGCTGCAGGTCCAAATGAATCCATATCCCCTGAATGAACTTTTCTTCAAATATAAGAGCCAGAAATATCCATGGTTTAGTGACTTTCAATTATTTAACTCCATGAGCCAACTCAGTGATACAAAAGATTACACGTTAGTGGTTCCAAAACTTGGCTGCATACCAGTATCACCAAGGGAGCGTGTTTATGGAACAGATTCCCAGGGTTCACCCCCAGAAATGCTGACTCAAGTACAACCATTTGACTTTGCTCTTAGAAGAATGTAGGGTCCATTGTAAGCAAGCTTACTGTAAGTGAAACTAACATATGCAAAACTGCTTTACTTCAGCTGCAAGGCAAACATGCTCCTTGTACAGATCCCCAGGAGTATGTGGATTTAGAATGTAGTTTAATTTATTCAGCTCCTTACCATACTTACTCTGTCTCGGCTCCTTGGGCAGCCCCACATGGCCTCCCATGGAGTGGGTTAAAAAACACCCTATTTTAGCTTCTTTTCATTTTATTTTCATACAAGGGCCCTTAACCCTTTGTTTTATCACTGCTACTAGAAACCCTTGGATTTTTCTCCTAGGTCTTCTGCAAGAGCTTCTCGGATTCAGAGTAAAGGTGGGATGCTGAAAGATGTGCCCTAGATCTTGTTGACAGAGTATGTATGAGAAAATTTGACCTTATCCTTCTGTCAAAATCAAGCTCTTTTCACATATTCCCTGAATCTTACTATGTTAAAGAATACCAAGTCTTGCTGGTCAATATCTCTATTCCCCTAACATTTATGTATCTATTGTCCAGGAGGAGGAAGGAGGGACAAGAATAAAACAATCTTGCCCCACTTAGTTGAATATTCTTCCTGAAATTGCTTTTAGTTTTCATATTTTCACATATTTTTAAAATTGTGAAGTCCTTTAAACATAAGAAAAGTATTGAGAAATAATATATATCTCTGTATGTATGCAGGATGAGTAGATATAAAAAAACTTTGGTATAGTTGAATTTTTATTTATGGTTGATGGGAGCTTAAATGTATACAGCCATTTTGGTAAATTGTTTGACAGTATCTACTAAGGATAATCATGTGCATATCCTCTGACTCAGAAATTCCATTCTTAGGTATATACCCAACAGAAATTTCACACATGAACAAAAATACTTACAGTGGTACTCATAATAGTCCAAAACTGGACACCATCCAAATACCCATTAAAAGAAGAATTATAATGAATTGTAATATACTAATACAATGGAGATCTAAATAGCAATGATAATAATGGACTAATGTTGGACTCATGAATAAATCCTTCAGACATAATATGTTTAGTGCACAAAGTCAGAAGCAAAAGATATAAAATTCTGTGATTCCTTGTATATAGACATGAAGCAATATTTAGTGAGAGAAGTTAAAAAATAGTTAATCTTCTGGAGTATTTTGGGGTATTCTATATCTTAATATGGGTGGTGTTTACATGGGTATATTCACTGTGCAAAGAGACATCATTGAGCTATACACTTAAAATTTGTATACTTTATATTATATATGTTATGCTTCAATTTAAAAGTTTACAAAAAAAGAAAAAAGATGAATGACTTCTGGCTTCAGAGATCATAAAGTATCAAAAAGGGTAAATAAGAAAAATACAAACTTATCTACAGTATAATGAAATTTAAAAACATTACTTACACTGAGAAGCTTCTATTAAGTTCAAAGAAAAAGCTGATTATGAACAAAGGGACAAGGATAACAATAACCATAGATTTCTCAACAACATTGAAAGCAAAAAGAAACATGAGTAATATTCTAAAGACGTAAAGAAAAGGGGAAAAACCCTACATTGTGCCTATAATTTTATATCTAGCCAAATTTTCATTTGATTTGAGGATATTATATAAAAAATATTTCAGGATACAAAGACTCAGTTTCTTTTGTCATACAAACAACCATTCTGAAAACTTTTTTTTTTTTTTTTTGGTAGGAAGTACTAAAAGCATAGTGCCTAAAGTTAGTAATATTGTATTGTATACTTAAAAATTTGCTGAGAAGGTAGATCTTATGTTGTGTTCTTAAAAAAAAACACTTTTTTATTTTATTTTTTTAAAAATGTTTTTATTTATTTTTGAGACAGAAAGAGACAGAGCATGAGCAGGGAAGGGGCAGAGAGAGGAGACACAGAATCTGAAGCAGGCTCCGTGCTCCCAGCTGTCATCACAGAGCCCGACGCGGGGCTCAAACTCATGGACTGTGAGATCATGACCTGAGCTGAAGTCGGACGCTTAACTGACTGAGCCACCCAGGCACCCCAAAACAACCCTTTTTTACTGTTTATTTATTTATGAGAGAGAGAGATTGAGAGAGAGAGAGAGAGAGAGAGAGAGAAAGAGAGAGGCAAAGACAGAGACAGAGTGCAAGTGGGAGAGGGTCAGAGAGAGAGGGAGACACAGAATCTGAAGCAGGCTCCAGGCTTTGTAGTTGTATAAATTTGGATCCTCAAACTGCATGATATACAACACAGTATTTGTAGAGGTGCTTATAGTGGTCATTTCTAAGGAGAATTCTCCCTCCCCTTCCCCGCCAAAATCGGGCAATTATAAGCTTTTTTTTTGTCTCTTTGTGCTGGTGGCAAACTTTTTTTCTAGCACCCCCCCTCCCCCGCGCCTTTCTCTGAAAGTGCAGATCTTCTGGGATTCTCATTTCATGTTGTTGTTTTTTTTAATTTAATTTAATATTTTTTTTGTTTTATTTTATGTTTGAGACAGAAAATGAGCAGGGGGGGTGCAGAGAGATGGAGACTGAATCTGAAGCAGGCTCCAGGCTGTCAGCACAGGGCCTGATGCGGGGCTTGAACTCACAAAACGTGAGATCAGGATCCTAGCTGAAGTCAGACGCTTAACTGACTGAGCCACCCAGGTGCCCCTCATGTTGGGGTTTTAGTTCTGACTCTGTTTCAACTGGTTCTGAAAAAGCATATCTACTGCTGATGACACTAGTACCTGCCATTTTTCTCTTCTGTGCCCTACTCCATCTTAGGCAGATACCAAGATAGCTTACATGGATTTCCTCATTTCAGATTCACTCTTCAATTCTGACAGTTGGATGCTTTCTTTTCTTTTCTGGATATCTCAGATAGGCATTAAATTTATTAAATATTTTCATAATTTATGAATATTTTAGAGAGAAGTTCCGATGTTATTCTGCCATCTGGCTATAATCAGAAAACTCTTCCTCTTGAGAGCTCTGATACTAGAGGAGTTTCAGCCATAAGAGTTTATTTTTTGTGTAAAGTTTATGATCTTCAGAGCAACCAGGAGAAATGAAGATTGTTGTAATACTTTTTGTCCTTCCTCCACACCCCCCCCAACCTGGTGCTTACATTTCATGCCCCATTCATATTAGTAAGCACATACCAGGTTTAGATTGACGTGTTCCAAAGTTTTGCCCTTTTCCTTCATATTCTATTCCAAGAGGAATTTTAACCATTTTATCTTTGCATGGCCCCCCCAATCTGCTGAGTCCAATATCTGTCACATTTATTATACTCAGAATAATACATTAGCCTCTATAGATGTTAAAAACTAGAATTATTACTTTCAAGGTTTGTTTATTCTTCAGAATTTTTCAAAAATTATTTTTTTCTTTATATCTTTTTCTTTCACTTACTAACATCTCAAACTTCCCAGGCCATGGTGCATTTTATTTTCCTCTATTAATCATCTTTGTAGTATTATCAAAATGAATGCCATCTCAGAATATAATCTGCAAATATTTACTCCTCCTTCTAAATAATTAATTAGTATGCTACATAAAGCAAGGCATACCTTTCTCCTCTTTGCCATTCCGTTAAATATCTTCTCAGTTCAGGGTGCTGATGTTTTTCATTATTGGCTATTTCAGTCTCAGTGACAGGTTGCTTAAACAAATCAACTTAAAAACACTTTCTTAGAGGGCTTCATAATGCATTGTTTTTAATGTCCTAGTAAAGCTCAGTACATTTCCTCTACTGAGTTGGTTATTTACTGGTATTGCTTTTTCCAAGGTGAAAGTCTATGACTGTTTGGTAAGTTTTGTAGTTTAAAATTGCACTGTGCTTTCTCGTTTTTCATTCATCTTTTTGTTCAGTGTTTTACTGTATTTGTTTAAAAATGAAAATTCCTTTTGGAGAATCTGGAAATTTATAATTACAAGTAAATTATATCTGGGAAAGTTAATGAGAGCTCTACCAAAGCAATACAATAGATATTTAGTAAGGTTGTATATGGCCAATATACAAGTAAAGTTCATAAATAAATTGCCTTTCTATAAATCATCTATGCCCATTTAGACATGGCATGGGCATATGAATAAGGTTGAATCACATGACAAAACACTGAGCTAAGAATCTTACCATGTAATATGATTAACCTATTTCTCCCATTTCACCTCCACTCCACTATAGATCTCTTCCAGTATTCTACTAGCTAATGTTCTTGTGATACACACAGAGGGAAGAACTTCTGACTGCCTACTCTGTATTGTGCTGGAGGTTCAAAGTGAATAAGACATACACAAGTTGGTCAAACAGTTAATTCTCAATCCTTGTACTTCCTGGCATCTTTTTTTTTTTTTATGAAATTTATTGACAAATTGGTTTCCATACAACACCCAGTGCTCATCCCAAAAGGTGCCCTCCTCAATACCCATCACCCACCCTCTCCTCCCTCCCACCCCCCATCAACCCTCAGTTTGTTCTCAGTTTTTAACAGTCTCTTATGCTTTGGCTCTCTCCCACTCTAACCTGTTTTTTTTCTTTCCTTCCCCTCCCCCATGGGTTCCTATTAAGTTTCTCAGGGTCCACATAAGAGTGAAACCATATGGTATCTGTCTTTCTCTGTATGGCTTATTTCACTTAGCATCACACTCTCCAGTTCCATCCACGTTGCTACAAAAGGCCATATTTCATTTTTTCTCATTGCCACGTAATATTCCATTGTGTATATAAACCACAATTTCTTTATCCATTCATCAGTTGATGGACATTTAGGCTCTTTCCATAATTTGGCTATTGTTGAGAGTGCTGCTATGAACATTGGGGTACAAGTGCCCCTATGCATCAGTACTCCTGTATCCCTTGGATAAATTCCTAGCAGTGCTACTGCTGGGTCATAGGGTAGGTCTATTTTTAATTTTCTGAGGAACCTCCACACTGCTTTGCAGAGCGGCTGCACCAATTTGCATTCCCACCAACAGTGCAAGAGGGTTCCCATTTCTCCACATCCTCTCCAGCATCTATAGTCTCCTGATTTGTTCATTTTGGCCACTCTGACTGGCGTGAGGTGATACCTGAGTGTGGTTTTGATTTGTATTTCCCTGCTAAGGAGCAACGCTGAACATCTTTTCATGTGCCTGTTGGCCATCCGGATGTCTTCTTTAGAGAAGTGTCTATTCATGTTTTCTGCCCATTTCTTCACTGGGTTATTTGTTTTTCGGGTGTGGAGTTTGGCGAGCTCTTTATAGATTTTGGATACTAGCCCTTTGTCCGATATGTCATTTGCAAATATCTTTTCCCATTCCGTTGGTTGCCTTTTAGTTTTGTTGGTTGTTTCCTTTGCTGTGCAGAAGCTTTTTATCTTCATAAGGTCCCAGTAATTCACTTTTGCTTTTAATTCCCTTGCCTTTGGGGATGTGTCGAGTAAGAGATTGCTACGGCTGAGGTCAGAGAGGTCTTTTCCTGCTTTCTCCTCTAAGGTTTTGATGGTTTCCTGTCTCACATTTAGGTCCTTTATCCATTTTGAGTTTATTTTTGTGAACGGTGTGAGAAAGTGGTTTAGTTTCAACCTTCTGCATGTTGCCGTCCAGTTCTCCCAGCACCATTTGTTAAAGAGGCTTTCTTTTTTCCATTGGATGTTCTTTCCTGCTTTGTCAAAGATGAGTTGGCCATACGTTTGTGGGTCTAGTTCTGGGGTTTCTATTCTATTCCATTGGTCTATGTGTCTGTTTTTGTGCCATGTACTTCCTGGCATCTTGGCAACTTGTCACACTGTTGACTACTCCTTGCACCTAGGTAAACTTTCCAGACTTGGCTTCTATACATCATACTTTCTTGCTTTTTGTCTTAAATCCACAGTTACTATTTATTGGTCTTTCTTCCTACTTCCTCCTCTTTTCACCTGCCATTTTATGTTGGAGTGTTGTGAGGCTTAGACCTCGATCTTCCTCTTTATCTTACATGTACTATTTTGATAATCGCATCTCAGTTGATGTCAGCTTCATTTTTTTTTCAGTTGCTCAAGCCAAAAATTGTGCAGTTTTACTTGACTTCTGTCCTTCCTTCAAACTGCACATAACCTGTTATGTAATCCTGTGTGTTCTACCTGTCCCCTTCTCACTACTTCTATAAATACTTCCTTGCTTTGAGTTACCCTTACATCTACTGCAGTAGTCTTCTAACAGGGCTTCTTGTCACTATCTTGTCAAGTTAGATGCCAGAACATTTTTAAAAATTTAAATTGTGGGCCATCTGGGTGGCTCAGTCAATTGATCACCTGACTCTTGATTTCAGCTCAGGTTATGATCCCAGGGTTGTGGGATCAAGCCCAACATTGGCCTTTATGTTGAGCGTGGAGCCTGCTTATGATTCTCTCTCTATCTCTCTCTGCCTCTCTGCCCCTCACTCCCACTCACACACATTCTCTCTCTAAAAAAAAAATAAATAAATAACTATGTCATTCCTTTGCTCAAGGGTCCACAATGCTGCTTATTTTACTTAGGGTAAAAGCCATCATCTTATAATGGCCTATAGGAACCCATTATAATTCAGTGACTTTCTTCTTCTGCTACTCTACCCTTATTCCCTTTGGTTTACTTACACTGGCCAACTTGCTGTTCCTTAAAAACACTAGATAATTCCCACGTAAGCACTTTGCACTAGCTAGTCTCTTTGTCTGGAATGCTCTTCCTCTTGAGTTCCTCTCTGGGGGTCCTCGTGTCTTTATTCACATATCACCTTATCAATAACCCCAGTACTGACCACACTATCCAATATTGCTACCTGCCCTGACCTCTACACCCTGCATGCACTCTGAATTCCTCTTATTCTATTTGTTCTTGCTTACTTTTATTATAATGTAAGAAGTGATTTAGCCTTTGTCTCTCTCCACTAGAGTGTAAGTTCCTTTTTGGCAAGAAATTGTTTTGTGCACTATGGTATCCTAAGAACCATAGACATTCCTGGAACATAATAGATGCTTGGCAGGTATTCGTGAAATGGAAAGAATAGTCTAGGAAAGGAGATAGAAAAAATGAAGATTATTGCATATATTATGGTAAATTATGAGGTTGGTATGCACTAAGTGCCAAAGGAGAACAAAAAGGAATCTCTAGTCTCTTCTGGGAATTCAGGGAGAGCTTCCAGGATAAGAAAACACCTGAACACAGTTTTGAAATTTTGGTAGGTTTTACCAGTGGAAGAGTTCTTGGTGGAGAAAATAGAAAGTGCAGATACTTAAAACATAAAGTCATGTGCATTGAATGAATAGGTTTGGACAAAGATGGTACATTTAGTTTCGGAATGTTACCTTAGAGGTGCCCAATGAACATTCACATGAATGAGAAGAGCAAACAGAGGGTCAACTGTGCTAGAACACTGAATGCAATAGGGTGGCCAAGTAGAACTTAGCATCAGAGAGATGAGGAACTTCTGATTATTTTAAAGTTGTTCTCAATAACGCCCACCCACAAAAATAAACCAAAACGCAACAGCATTGAGAACTTGTTCTTCATACAGTCAATCTTCCTTGATAGTAAATTCACAAAAACTGAGCATATATAGTTAGTGGTTATAATTTTAAAAATTTACATCAAAGCTGATTTGCCACAGATATATTATTATGCACAGTAATTTCTTTGTTGTATAATTATATGCATGATAAATTGCCCATAGAAATTTATTTAATTAGATGTGTTTTAAACAATCAAATATTAATTTGTTTTTTCATTTCAAAACTTTGCTCTCTAGAGCCTATATTAATTTTCATGATAGCTTGCACAAAGGTCCAGGATCTTATCTTTTAGCATCCAGTGTTTCATTGTGCTATGGACTAATTGTGTTCCCCCAAATTTGTATGTTGAAGCCCTAAACGTCTGTGATGATATTTTGAGACAAGGCCTTCAAGGAGATAACTAAGGTCAGATGAGGTCATAAGAATTTGGCCCTAATCCAACAGAGCTGATGTCCTTATAAGAAGAGAAAGAGACAGAAAAGATCTTTCTGCTCATGCACAGAAAAGAGATCAGGTGCAGATACAGTGAGGAGGTGGCCATCTACAAGTTAGGAAGAGATATTTCACCAGAAACGGAATCTGCCAGCAGTTCTGTCTGAGACTTCTAGTCTCCAAAACTGTGAGAAAATAAAATTTTTGTCATTAACACCATCCAGTCTGTTATATTTTGTTATGGCAGTCTGAACAGACTAATACACCTTCTTATGCTACCTGGTTCCCACTGTTGTTCCACTGTTAAGTTTTTTCATATTGGCTATGAATTCCCACTCATTTATTTTTTATTCAACAATTTATATAACAAATATGTGTTGAGTATCAGTTTTGAGCCAAGTTCTGCAAGTTTGGGAGACAAGGAAGAAAAACAGAAGCAGATCTTTGTCCTAATGGAATTTATAGTCTAGTAGAGGAGGAGATAATAAAAGAAGTAGACAAACAGATCTTGATTCAATTTATAGTCCATAATTTGAAGGAGTTGTACAGTTTAGAAATGCTAAAAAATAATTAGGAGGGGGTAGGAGTTTGGGAGAAGGTGATCTGACAAAGTAATTGGAGAAGATCTTTAAAAAAATGTCATGGAGGCTGCCATGCAAGGAACTGTTTGGCAGGGAAACACATTTCAGCTATTCTTGAAAACCTGAAAAGAGGCCATAGTGGGGGAAGAGTAGAGAGATGGGAAGAAATTAGATCTCATGGAAGGGGCTAAAAAAGCAGTTTCAATTTTACTCTTGCAGTATTAGGAAGCCATTCTAGGGTTTTAAGGAAAAGAAAGTATTATTGATGATTTCACAATATGACTGCCGCCCTCAGGGGAATAGTTTTGAAGATGAGTGTAAGTGATAGCAGGGAGGCCATAGGTCACCACTATAGTGCTCCAGGAAATCGGTAACTGGCTTGCTCTAGGATGATGGCAGGGAAGATGGAGAAATAGAGCAGCCCCACCAATTCTTTTTTTTCCCCCACCAATTCTTAAGGCAGCAGACAATCTGAACCATGATGCTGTAGGATTTTCAGTTTATACACTATGCCTGGGAAGAGTAGAAGTCAGGATGGGATTTCAGAACATACATTGTGTAACAGATAAAGGGAGAGAGAATAGTATGGGTCCCTGGCTTATGTAGTTATTTTTTCCTTCCACAAATATTAATTGAATGCTTAAATCTCAATGGTGAACGCTAGTCCAGGTGCTGGAGCTGCTATATAAGAGATAAATGTGATCACTGCTTTCTTGAAATTTGTAGTATACTGGAGAACAGGCAAGTAAACAAGGAATTATAACATAATGTGATGTTGGTAATGGAACTTTAAGTATGACAAAGGCAACAAATTGATGCAAAGGCAAGAATAAATTGTTAGGAGTAAAATTTTAAACTCAGTCAAGAATGATTAGAAGTAAAGGGATTTAAAAGAAGAGAATGACTAATGCCAAATTATGGAAAGGGTTTCAGTGCAAAAAAAAAATGGGAGAAAAGAGGGGTAGGGATATTCTCATACTGTGCTCCCCATAGGCACTTACCAGCTGTCTTTCCCACCATCAAAAAAGCCCTAAATGGTGAAGTCAGTGACTTTTAGGAATAGCTGAGCCTCCCTAGCTCAGACAATTGACGTACCTCTTAGTGAACTTCCTATTAGCAGTGTTAAAGCCTTCCCTTCTGTAATTAGAAACACAAAAAGTTGCAATGGAAGATACGTGAGATATACACATGAAGTATGAGTGCGAAAAATACCACTTGTTCCTATTTTGACAAGGAACCTGAAGAAGGGGAGGTGGATGACATTTAAAAAAAATATGTAAGGGAGAAGCTACAGACCCTTTACTGGGCCAATAATTCATTCAATTTGACATTAGTGGATGATACTCCTATGGCTTTGAATTTACAATTTCATTCCAGTGGCAGGACTTTGTCTTGATCAGTGAAAAAGACTCTGCCTTTTATCCTGGGACTAAGGAGTGAAGTTTTGTGTTTTTTTTTGTTTGTTTGTTTTGTTTTGTTTTTAATTGCGGCAAGACAATCTATTCTCTTAATAGATGTTTAAATATAATACTGTTTTGTTAACTATAGGCACAGTGTTGTACAGATCTCTGGAACTTACTTGTGTAGTTGAAAGTTTATGACCATTGAGTAGAAACTTTATGCCCACTGAGTAGAAACTTAGAGAGTTCTTTTGCCCTTCTCTTTGGTTCCCCACTTTCATAACCTGCCCAGGACTCTAGGACCACCCAGACACAGTTCTCTGCTTGCTGATCCTCCTCCAATAAAATCCTTTAGTGAAATCCAAGGCCAACTTCACATTTATCTTATTATGAATATATTGCCTGGACATTCTTTGTTTTACTTTCTTTTCAGAAAAACCTGACTATCCTCCTGCTACTCTTCCACAATGCTGACCAACTACTTCCTTGCCTGCCTGGATCATCCCGTTTCCGGACACTGGACACCATCTCCAGCATAGTTACGTTAACTGGATTTCCTCTGCTATTTGCTTTTGAACCCACCTGGGCTCCCTCAGTGGGTGTGTCTAGTCTCTGGGTCCTGGCCTCATTCAATCTGGTCCATCCTGCTGGGCACCTAGATAGAATAACAGTAACATAAATTTTATACTTGATTTTAGGAAAAACTTATACATTCCCACAGGTAGAGCTAAAGCTGAACAATGAGTGGGAAAAACTGTTACCCAGAGAGGGAGTTAAAAATATACATCTAACAAAAATACTCAGGTTGGGTAAGGAGCCAAGAATTCCCAAATTCATTTTCTCTTCCTACACTACTATCACTATTTTTATCCTTGTTCTTCCAGTCATCACTCCATTAGATCTTAACACATTTTTTCCCTTGCCTTTATTTATTTGTTTCTTGGATTTACCTGTATTTCCTTTTCTTTTCCTTTATTTTCTTTTCCTTTTTTCTCTTTTCTTTTCGTTTCTTTTTTCACTTATACTTTTTATTATTTATTTTTTTAAAATTTACATCCAAATTAGTTAGCATATAGTGCAACAATGATTTCAGGAGTAGATTCCTTAGTGCCCCTTACCCATTTAGCCCATCCCCTCTCCCACAACCCCTCCAGTAACCTTCAGTTTGTTCTCCATATATATGAGTCTCTTCTGTTTTGTCCCCTCCCTGTTTTTATATCATTTTTGTTTCCCTTAACTTATGTTCATCTGTTTTGTCTCTTAAAGTCCTCCTATGAATGAAGTCATATGATTTTTGTCTTTCTCTGACTGATTAATTTCACTTAGCATAATACTTTCCAGTTCCATCCACGTAGTTGCAAATGGCAAGATTTCATTCTTTTTGATTGCTGAGTAATACTCCATTGTGTGTGTGTGTGTGTGTGTGTGTGTGTGTGTGTGTGTGTGTATGTATATATATATATATATATACACCACATCTTCTTTATCCATTCATCCATCGATGAACATTTGGGCTCTTTCCATACTTTAGCTCTTGTTGATAGTGCTGCTATAAACATTGGGGTGTGTCTGTGTCCTTTTGAAACAGCACACCTGTATCCCTTGGATAAATGCCTAGTAGTGCAATTGCTGGGTCATAGGGTAGTTCTGTTTTTAATTTTTTGAGGAACCTCCATACTGTTTTCCAGAGTGGCCGCACCAGCTTGCATTCCCACCAACAATGCAAAAGAGATCCTCTTTCTCTGCATGCTCGCCAACATCTGTTGTGGCCTGAGTTGTTAATGTTAGCCATTTTGACAGGTGTGAGGTGGTATCTCATTGTGGTTTTGATTTGTATTTCCCTGATGATGAGTGACGTTGAGCATTTTTTCATGTGTCGGTTGGCCATCTGGATGTCTTCTTTGGAGAAGTGTCTGTTCATGCTTTTGTCCATTTCTTCACTGGATTATTTGGTTTTTGGGTGTTGAGTTTGACGAGTTCTTTATAGATTTTGGATACTAACCCTTTATCTGATATGTCATTTGCAAATATCTTCTCCCATTGTGTCTGTTACCTTTTAGTTTTGCTGATTGTTTCCTTTGCTGTGCAGAAGCTTTTTATTTTGATGAGGTCCCAGTAGTTCATTTTTGCTTTTGTTTCCCTTGCCTCTGGAGAAGTGTTGAGTAAGAAATTGCTGCTGGCAAGATCAAAGAGGTTTTATCCTGCTTTCTCCTCGAGGATTTTGATGGTTTCCTGTCTTACACTGAGGTCTTTCATCCATTTTGAGTTTATTTTTGAGTATGGTGTAAGAAAATGGTCCAGGTTCATTCTTCTGCATGTCAGCACCACTTGCCGAAGAGACTGTCTTCATTCCATTGGATATTCTTTCCTGCTTTGTCAAAGGTTAGTTGGCCATACGTTTGTGGGTCCATTTCTGGGTTCTCGATTCTGTTCCATTGATCTAGGTGTCTGTTCTTGTGCCAGTACCATACTGTCTTGATGATTACAGCTTTGTAATACAGCTTGAAGTTCGGGATTGTGATGCCTCCTGCTTTGGTTTTCTTTTTCAAGATTGCTTTGGCTATTCGGGGCCTTTTCTGGTTCTATACAAATTTTAAGATTGTTTGTTCTAGCTCTGTGAAGAATGCTGGTGTTATTTTGATAGGGATTGCATTGAATATGTAGATTGCTTTGGGTAGTGTCGACATTTTAACAATATTTATTCTTCTTCCCTTTCCTTTGGATAGACTAGGAGTTCATTTGGGTAAAGATTGAAAAGGTTAATTTATAAAATAAAATCTTTTTTTTCTGTGTGAATTTTTAATAGAGTTATTTGTTATCTTTCTCAAGTTTGTACTTTCAGTTGCTCAAGACATAGATGGCTCCAACAATCTAGAGGTTTTACTATGATGAAAAGAGGTCAGGGTGCCTGGGTGGCTCAGTCAGTTAAACATCCAACTTTGGCCCACATCATGATCTCATGGTTCACAACTTCAGGCCCTCATTGGGCTCTATGCTGACAGCTCGGAGCCTGGAGCCTGCTTCGGATTCTGTGTCTCCCTCTGTCTCTGCCCCTCTCCCGCTCACAGTCTGTTTGTCTGTCTGTCAGTCTGTCTGTCTCTCTCAAAAATAAGTAAACATTAACAAATGTTTTTAAAAAAAAGTTGTAGGCACATAATAGTAAGCTAAAATTCAAAGTACAAGATCATTTTTCTATTCTGCTTTTTATTAACTCCGCTGTTTACAATGTATTTTAACCTCATTTTTCCATAGATAAAGTGGAGAAAATAGTAACTTGGAGAGTAATTTGGTAATGTCTAAAAAATTTTATAGTTTGCCACATAATATTAACATCTTAAACATAATTTAATAAAAAGAAATGGATATTTTTGAACATCTATTTTTCTCTTGGTTTGTCAAAAATTGCTACATGTCATATCCACAAATAACCTTATTAAAAAAATCACTGGAATTGCTATGAGATTACTTAAGAGTAGTTGTGTGACAAAATTGTGTGCAAAGTATGAACATGTTTTCAATTTGAAACTGGCCTGGAAAATGACATTAGTGACACTTCCAGTGGCCTAAAATATTTCGTCAACTTTAGGTAGAACTAGATTTTACAGAGTCTTCTGTGTCTGCCAAGAAATACAAGGGAAGAACAATTAATAGAATTGCAAATCCAAGGTAATTTGCTAATTTTAGTGTCTAAGTAAATTTTTCAAATTTCTTAATAGGAAAAAAATATTTTAAAGGTACTGAAATAAGCTCATATGAAGATTATGAAGTATAGGGAAGGGTAGTTTGTGGGACAATAGTTGCCTAATAAGCTACCTGCTCTGGGGTTTTATTGTAGGATTTTATTAATGTAAAGCTTTATGCCACATCAGATATCAGAGAGATCTCATTGTCTTAGCATATTCCTATTGTAATCCAAATCTCAATAAAGGTGGCCATATTTAACTGAATTGTATTTTTTTAATGTCTTTTATAAATATATACACTGGGTTAGGGAATGTTATGATATTAGGAAGGGTAGAACTGGATGTTTCAGGATAGCCTTCATAGGTCTGCTGGCTTATTTTGTGATATGTTGGGATGGGTTAGGATGGGAATCATATGGAGAAGTTGGTTTGTCACACTCCAGGGATAGAGTCTAAGTAGCTCTATTTTATTCATTTATCTAGAGAGCATCAGTCTCTGAGGGTTTGATTCATGCTATGCCAACAGAGAAAAGATTGTTAAAAATGCTGATACACTAATATCCTTCCTTTCTGTTTTTCTTACATGGAATTACATAATAGTTTGGAAACTAAAGCAAGGGAAAACTTTTCTAGGAATGAGATTTATTAAGTATTGGAATGTACAACTAAGGGAGGCCATCTGATGTCCTTCCTGGAGATCTTCTTAAAATAAGAGCAAGATTAATTATGGTGATTATGGATAGGCCTATTGCCAACAGGAGGACGGATTGTAAGGGCTGTTGCATGGGAATTCCTGCAAGGGCATCACTGTGGGTGGCATCTATCAATGCCTGTCACTGTTTTTATTATTGCTCATCCAATCATCATTCTAGTTGACTGTAATACTTATTTATTTTTCTGGCCTTCAGATAGGATAGGAGTTTATTTGGGTGAAAACTTAAAAGGAAAATTCATAATATAAAACCTGGTTTTTCTTTTCTGTATTAATGTTTAGTGTTTTTTTTTTTAATATAATTCTTTATCTTTACTCACCAAGTTTATTCCTTCTGTGACTCAACCTGGGAAAAGCCTTTGTAGATATTGTGAATCAATGAAGGTTCAGTATTATGTTTTCCTGTGTATTTAGTACCCTCTTCACAAATCAGAGCAGTGGGTCACATGCTATCAAATTTGATTAAATTGAAATAAATTAATCATTTGTTCTTTTTAGCATGTCATACTGAAAAGGAGTTTCAATCGCTTTTATAAAAGTTACTTTCTTACAGAAATGTGAAATTCACAATCCCCATTAATTGAATTTGTTATCCTTTGTTATCTTGGCATTTTTATCCACTGTTTTATGAATCCTCTTTCATCTATGACTTGATTTATAATGAGATTACAGAATCTCCAGATGCTTTAATGAATATCTGTTCTTCCAACACAAGTTAGAGTTATTAGTTTAGCTGCTAGGGGATTTAATATATTTTATGTTCATTTTAAAGGCAGGATGAATGAAATAAATTTTGTGTGGAGTGGTAAACGCTGTACTTAACAAGTCTATCATAGTTTTTTTCATAAACATTTACTTTTTTGAATTATTTATTTATTGTTTATCTATTTTAATTGAAGTATAGTTGACACATGATACTACATTAGTTTCAGGTGTATAGCACAGTGATTCAACAAATTTAGATGTTTTGCTGTGCTCAGCACAAGTGCAGCTACCGTCTGTCACCATACAGCGCTATTACAATACCACTGACTGTATTTCCTGTGCTGTACCTTTAATCCCCATGACTTACTCATTCCATAACTGGAAGCCTATACCTCCCCCTCCCTGAATCCTATTCCGCCCATCCCTTAAATCCTTTCCCTGTGGCTACCATCAGTTTGTTCTATGTATTTATGGGTCTGTTTCTGCTCTTTGTTTGTTTACTCATTTGTTTGTTTTTGAATAATTTTAGATTTACAGAAATGTTGCAGAGAAAGTACAGAGAGTTCCTATATATGCTTCATCCAGTTTTCTTTGTTGAAATCTTATATTAGCCTGGGGCTTTTGGAAAAATTAAGAAAGCAATCTTTATGCATTACCATTAACTGAACTCTACACTGTATTCAAATCTCTCCAGTTTGTCACTAATATATATGTTTTTCTATTCCATGATTTTACCTAAGTTACCACATTTCATTTAGACAAAATTTTTATTGAAATAAAATGTTAGTGTTCAAAACAAATGTCAATCTTCTATGAAGAGTACATTGCCTGTCTGTAATCCAAAATTCAAGTCAAGGTGGAGAAGGAATGCTTGCTTCCGTGAGAGAGTGCTTGGAAGAACCACTTCTACTGTCTGTTAGGTAATTTTAAACCCTCTCTCTGGCTTTCCTCATTTCATTCAGATAAGTGGGAATGAGGAAGAAACGGCACACATGACTGACTCTGCCCTGAACGCTATCCCACTTCTGCCTTCTCTAATAGCCCAGTAAATGTTCCAACATTTTACATTCTTTTTCCTATCACCTGTCCTCTGTAATCTGTAACCTTCAGAAGGTTCTTACAGGAGTATCAGTGGACTGCTCTAAAAGGGCATTAAACCAGTTCCCAGTGAAACAAAGTGCAAGGTATGCATGCTACGCTTTTGTATTGGAATACTTTTATTGGAGAATGGAGTTTTGTAAGGGCTTTCTTTTAAAAAAAAATACTATTCTGGAAAATTTCTAAATCATTTTCTTTCATTGCTACCATATTATATACTGATATAAATGTTGTTTTATTCCCTAAAATATTTTCTGGAAAGGATATAATTCCATGGCATTCTGGAAAAGTGTCAAGGCCATCTGACAGTTGTGTGAGAAACTTCCTTGTACTGGGCTTTGGAGGAAGGACTGATTCACTAGGAAAGTTTTAAACTGAGGTGACAGTGGAAATTTGCAACTTTTCAAAAAGAATTACTTTGCAAGCTATTGGAGAACATCCTTAGAAACTGCTATTTCACTTTTGAGCTTAATTTTCTGATAAATAAACCTGCAGCTTTAAGTAAAAAGATGTATATGTCTTGTTAACATATAAAAATAAAGATACATTTTAGAAGCTTAAACTAATATTATTTGATTTTAATAAGCAGTTTTATCAAATGAGCATTAAAATTATTTGTTCTATGATTATATTAGAAAGCCTCCAGAATGTGTGTGTATGTGTGTATATATATATACATATATATATATACGCACATATATATATGTGTATATATATTACTTCTGAATGATTTAACAACTTTCCTTTATAGACCTTGACTATAGATATTTAGGAAAGATAACATTGTTCTCATATTAGAATAGGCATTGAAATAAAACTGGGAGATTTTATAAGAATATACTCTGCATATGTTGTATTTCTATAAGAGCTTTAATCTCACACATTTTATGTATGTATGTTTATCTTTTTTTTTTTTTTAATTTTTTTTTCAACGTTTATTTATTTTTGGAAAGAGAGAGACAGAGCATGAACGGGGGAGGGGCAGAGAGAGAGGGAGACACAGAATCCGAAACAGGCTCTAGGCTCCGAGCCATCAGCCCAGAGCCCGACGCGGGGCTCGAACCCACAGACCGCGAGATCGTGACCTGGCTGAAGTCGGACGCTTAACCGACTGCGCCACCCAGGCACCCCTGTATGTTTATCTTTGAGAAAGAATGTGCTTAAACGGGGGAGGGGCCGGGGGGGTGCACAGGATCCAAAGCGGGCTCCGTGCTGACAGCAGGGAGCCCAATGTGGGGCTTGAACTAAGGAACTGTGAGATCATGACCCGAGCTGAAGTCTGCCCCTTAACTGACTAAACCACCCAGGCGCCCCTAATCTCATGCATTTTAGATGGAGATATTAGGATGGAGCCTTGTCTTGCTGAATTTATGTTGAGTTATCTGTCAGTCATTTCAAAAGTAGCTTGCTCTTGGTCTCTTTGGTGTCCCAACTAACAACTTATTTTGACTTGCTGTCAGTTTAGATTTTAGGTTGCCCCATATTCTGAGACCAGCCCCTGTAGTTGGCCTAAAGTTTATAGAGAGCCCTGGCTCAGAGTCATAAAAGTTTTGATTTTCTGGTATTTATTTTCTAGTATCCTGCCTAGGTCTTTGACATTTTGTTGCTAAGTCTCATAACCTGAATAACTGCTCCCTTTTGCTTAAAATCTACATTCATCAACCACTGCCAAATTCTGACCAGGGAGACCAGCTTATCCTTCTTCCATATACTGAACTAATTAAGTTATACCCTTTGCTTGCCTAAAACTATGGTACTACCCTGTCCTCTGGACTGTAGTCTCTTGACTAATATATCTGAAAAAACCAAATTGGGCTCCTGATCTTGCCTCTCTTAGCTGTTTTATATATTTTTGTTCAATTACTATACTCCTCCTGTGAGTCAGGAATTGGATAGATGCTATGGTGAATAAAGAAAAAGACCCAGTTCCTGCATTCTTATAGCCCTGGCTAGTGAAAATATAAGACATATAGATTATAAAAAACTAATAGATTATTTATTGAATGTGTTCTGAGAACTCAGGGAGTTTACATGGACTTAGGTTGAGTCTTGAAGGATGAGTAAAATTAACTAGGCCTTGGGATCCTCCTGGCTTTTGGTGGTGTGCAAAGGCACAGAGGTGTGAACAAATATGGTGTACATGAGAATGAAAAAATGTTACTATTGGAGTGTATTTAAAAGCTTTGTTTGCTACCTCCCTTGCCATAGTGTGACACAGTAGTTGTAGAGAAATCAATATGGCAGGACTTCAGTGAAGTTAAGTCAATACTAGATCAAGGGATTTAGCAACTAGAAAGTACTGAACTCTATCTTGAGTCATGGCTTAATTAATTTGCTGTGTTCCAGGTGAGAACTCTGGTGAAACAAGAATCATCTTAGGGAGACAATTTTGTTCCTCATTGTGGTGCCAACTGATAGATTTAATCAAGATATATCTAATATTCATAAGGGTCTGCTCTGATTCCTGATCTCATCATGAATACACTTAGAATGGAAGTAGGTGGTCCTTCCAGTTGTTGAACCTATAACCTTGCCTATAGCAGGGTAACTAATCAACATTTTGAAATTAATTAACTTCTATTCATTGATATGAATTTTTCATTATTTTTATTTTTTATTTTTTATTTTTTGAGAGAGAGAGAGAGAGAGAGAGAGAGAGAGCGAGCATGTGAGTGGGGGGAGAGGGGCAGAGCGAGAGAGAGAGAGAATCCCAAGCAACTCCATGGTCAGTGTGGAGCTTGTTGCGAGTCTCAATCCCACTACCCTGGGATCATGACCTGAGCCAAAATCAAGAGTTGGAGGCTCAACCATGTCAGCCAGGTGCCCTGATATGAATTTTTCCTGAGTTGAATACAATGAGAGAGGCTAATAAGACATTGCCACTGCTTTCAGAAATATTTATGAAATAATAGAAAATTGTATAAGGTAATGTCATTTAATGCTAAATTATGTAGTTTGATTGAACTTGTAGTTCAGGTATGTAGTGGAAAATCTCCTAGCTGGAGTTATGTGACATCCATTCTCTCTGGGTCACTTGCCATTGTGGTGGGCTCCAGCCACCTCATCTGTAAAATGTAAAGTTTGATATTTAAGGTATTTTCCAGCTTTAACATGCAAGGATTTTTAGGAAGTCTGTTCAAGAATTTCAGCCTTGGATCCAGATACTCGATTGTGTGTAGGGACACCTGTGGGTCAGCAAGAGGAACCATCTACTCTAGCACCTCTCCTTTCTAATGTCAGTAATGAGCGTATGGTTTTATATTAAATAAGACTGTTGACATGAAGGACAGAAAAGAGAAAAGTGAAACAGTGTATATGTGAGTCAAAATGTACAGATGGGATGTTTGGATTCAGATACAGATTATTGCATTAAACATATTTCTCAGTATGGCTAATTATCATGATTTTATATAATGATGCTTCCTGTCCTATTTTCTTCCTTCCCCCTTCTCTTTTATACCCATTTCCTACTTTTATTCTCCTCCAGTCGCCCATAAACAATCTCCTAGTATATTTAATGTCGATATTTTTGCAGTTATTGTTCCCAGATGTATATTGCAGTTCTGTGTGCTTGTATTTTTTAGTTATGAATATAGTACTGCATTATTTATTTCATTCAGTTTCTTATCCCCCCCCGTACATACATGTACAATTATGTTAATATATGTACTTCTAATCTGTTGCTTAAATCAGTGTATGCACATACCATTTTTTTCCTATTCACTCTCCCAGAGATAGATACTCAAATTGCCATCAACTGCCTGCCTCCCAATTTATATGGGAATCAATCCTCATATAGGCCCTTTTAGGGGCCTGTGTGAGAGTTTCTTTGGGATATGTATGTATTCGTGTGTGTGTGTGTGTATGTGTGTGTGAATTGATGGGTTGTAAGGAACGTGTCTGTGTAATTTGGTTAAGTATTCCCAGATTGTTCTCTAGAGAAGTCATACACTTCTTCTGCACTCCCTGCAGCAGTGCATGAGGATCCCCATGCCTCCATGTCCCTGTCTTTACTTACCATTGTTAGCTCTCTTCTGCCTTTGCCAATCTAATAGATGTAAAGTGTGTTTTCATTGTTTTTTTGCTGGCCTGGTCAACAAGGGCCCTGAGAAGTGACATTAGCTAACCTAGCTGTTTCTGGTTCTAATTTCCATGAAGATGCCTTTTTTCTTTTTTTTATTTATTTATTTGTGGCCATTAGAGAAGGGTATGGTGGTGGGAGGATTCTTCTTCTCTTTGAAAGCTTACTTCATATTACTATGGTTTGTAGAACACGGCTAGAGATGGCCTAGACTCTATATGGTTGAACCATCATAGGCCACTCTTTGCCAGGATTGTGTCACTTCAGTAACACAATTTCCACAAAGCTTTTATGGCTGGCCAACTCTCTTCTGGGGACTTAGGCTAATAATCAGAGTCAGATATTTGAGGAAGCCTGGCCCTTGAACTTGGACTTCTCTGCAATAAACCTCAGTGTTCTGTATGACTCTAGTCACAACTTAACTGCTTCCAGCAGTAGGTACTTCTTCCTCCAGGGTATATTCTATGCTAAAGGCATCCTCAGGTGGATAGTGTTGATTAGATGGGAATTCCTGAGTGGAACATTATGGTTATTATCTGAAATCAGGGCAACGATGATTTCCTTCTATTTAAGTATAAAAAAAATAAAAATAAGAAGCAAAGAGAATTGAGGATGGAGAGGTGTTTTGGGAAATGGAAACTGAATCTGGAATAATATGATCTGTTACTTGGAATTGTTAGGGAATCAAGCTTCGTGAATATCAATTTGGATTATTACAAATTGTGGAAGAAAACTGTTAAGATTTTCATATAGGAATTGGAACTTTTCTCTATTGGAGGTTGGAACTATTTTCTATTTTATTTTGCTTTTGTGATCCAGGAGTTTCAAAAATGTGACTGTTGTAAATATTTGAGAGTAGAATTGGTCCTTAACTACTGTCAAAATCAATCCCACGGTCAACTTTCTAATTGTTCATCAATAATGCTTTCTAATCATTCCATAATTATTGCAGATACTGTGGCTAGACAAGCATGATACAACCTAGTCATTAATGGGAAGCTCAAAGGTGAGCTCATTACTGTCCTTCACAGATCATTTCATAAATGGACTCTGAGTAATTCAATTAATTCTAGCTTATATTTGGAATTTTGTCTGTATCACTTTTTTTTTTCTACCTGATATAGAAGAGAGTTTCTCTCAGGTGAAACCCTAATGTCTTCTGGGCAGGCTACAGGTTACATACTTCTTTTCCTGACAAGAACCCATTGTGCTGTGTTAGTACTCTGCTATGTTCAGGCAGGGAAAGGTTTTCTCTATAAGACACACCTACATTTCTGTTCAGAAGTGAGGGATTGATGTTATAGTTACGGGAAGGCAAATTTGCTTTTTGGGATAAATTAGCTTATGCTGCCAGATACAATTCTGTCTATTTATATAGCTACTTCCCTTACCCTTTATCCTCTAAAGCTCCTTGCCCTTGCTTTCTCTATGAAATAAAAACAATAACATCTGTTTCATACTTTAGAGTTGATACAAGTCATTTCATGTGCAATATCTCATTTAATTTCAACCACTCTTGACATGTCCATGAACATATCTAAACAATTAGAATGTTTCAGGATTAAAGATAAAGAGTTCAATCACTCCAAGTTTTACTGCCTAGATGACAAACATATGGCGTTAGGACTAACCCTTGGAAAAATTAAAAAGTGGACACAGTTTGTCTTCTACGTTCTCCCACCTTGTTCCGTGTTTCTCTTCCTGACACAGCCAAATCTTCCTTCTGGCATACTAATGCAAAGAGCTTTCATTTGGCTTCTGATGAACCAGGATTCTCTCTGCAAAGAGCCTCTGCAAGGCAGCCTGCTTTCCATTCAGTTACTTTCCCTCCAAGTCATCAACATGTACACGCCTTACATTTTCTCTTTGTAATCTCTTCTCAGCTTATAAGCAGTGAACTCTCTGAAGGGTATTTGCATCTTGGATGGGAAATCCCAGAGATAATGTCTTAAACCAAAGAAATAAACTAGAAGTGGTAGAATTTCATATATAATGACAGATATAATTTAAAAATAGTCTTCAACTCACAGGAGGCGGGTGGTTGTCCGTGCCACTCAATACAAGGCAGGTCCTTTCTGGAAGGCACAGTATTGATAAAATAGTCAGTTGAATCTTTATCTTTCACATACAGCTTTCAGTATAATATATGTTGATATTTCATACCTGTTATTTATCATTTTCACCTTTAAGAATAAACTCCTAAGATATACTCTGACCACCGCATAGCTCATCACCACTGGCAAACAAGTGTTTAAAAGGTGCTTAGGAAGATGATAATGGTATGTATGGAATACTAAAGCTTTCCCATTTAAGAAGGTTAAGTTACTGACCGTGGAGGTAATATGTGTTTACATTTGTAACCTCTCCTCAGAATAAAATAAAACATGAAGTCTCATGTTGTTTGAATTGATTGAAGAGAACATACGAATCGCTTAGTGCAAATTCTCTTACTTTGCAGATGAGGAGACTGAGACACAAGGAGCTTGTCTTCTTGTGTGCTAGCACAGGCATTGTGGAATAAATAATAAATAAGTAGATGAATAAAGTAGGTATTTAAACTATCACTGCTTTCTAATAACTTGCAACTATTTTAAGTGACCTTTAAAAATATTGTTGTTCATCATTCTTCCGGTGGTGTTTGGTAGAAGATAATTTTGTATTGATTAAAATTACATAATTCTATATTGAAAGCAAGGATTTTATTGCATGCACTGAGGGTCATGTCACAGTTTATTTCATATTGTCTTTTATATCCTTTTGTCTTTTATAATTGGACAACAGAAGTTACATATAGATGCAGTTTACTTGGATGAATTGAAAATTATTGAATTGAATTATGAATTGAAAATAGATTTACACGTTCTTTCTGGTTTTCATGTCAACACAACATTTCACACTTTTGTTATTATTTTCTCTCTAGTTTTTGTTCAGACCCAGGCAACTTCTTGGGAGGCAGGTTAACAGGTTTAAAAGATAGATGGCGATATAAATCACTCATTCTGTGTGGAGAGCGCTATTCTGTCGTGCTTTATTTTGCTCAGGACTCAGCTGACTGTTGCGGCCAACTTTAGGAACCTGTCAACCTGCTGATTGCTGAATGAGTTAGAATTTCAGCTCTTCTAGTTAGGTACTGGGCCAGGCAGATGCCTCTTACTGTGCGTGCGACTTTGGACAAGAGTCTTCACCTCTGTTGGCCTTTGTTTATTTCACCCAGAAATTTGAGAGAATAACACAATTCTTGTAGTGTTGTTACAAGGAAGAGATTAAGTGCTTTCAATGCTTACCTCTGTGTTTACATCAGTAAGTTAGGTGTTCACTGGGTGCTCAATATATAGTAATCCTCATCACCACTACTAAAGGAAAAAAGGCTCACGATTCATTTAGCAGGAATTTCTTGAATTTGATGACGGGGTTAGTTTTCCTAAGACTGCCACTGTGGCATGCGCTTTAGTAGAGTGGCCAGTCTCGAAGACAATTCCTTGTGGCAGCATTTCATTTCTGCAGTGTTTACAGGAGGGCAGCCAGCCAGGAAGCCAGAGCAGGGCAGATTCCAGGCATAGGCAATATAGGAAACGTGCATAAAATTATTACCACAAACTGCCTTCAAAGAATTGTTCTGATTGTCTAAAAATATACAAATAGAACTTACTCTAATGATTTCATTCTTTGAGGATTTCCTCCCTATTTCTGTCAGTGTTTAAAAAAACCACCGACAGTGAAGGGAAAACTGTTGCCAAAACTCTTTACAATATGTGTATTTAGCTGGTCAAGTGTGGTGGAAAATTACAGCTAGGATTTGGAGAATCAGCCCATCAATCTCAAGTACAGTATTAACATGGCCACAGCTTATGTATAATAAAACCCACTGCTTTTTCTAACTTTGATCAACATACACAGATTTAGAAATATAGCAGATTATATAAATATTCTAGAAAATGAGAATGCATCCTTTTTAGGTGTAGGCTCACATGAAAGCTCATTTTCACTCCTAGCTACTAGAGAATGGTGCTCAAGTGATTTCTGTTCTGCTTTTCTTGGATGCTATTACTTTGGAGTTATCTATTACCTGCTAGATCAATTGTTTCTCACGTGCTATGGAAATACATCATCTCATGATAGAGGCAGAGCTGACAACAATGTTACACTGGAGGTATCTGGTCTAGTGGCACACATCCTGTGGCTTGTCCTCTCAAACTACCAACTTCATTAAATATCTGTGTGGTGGGTAGTTCAGTGGAATCAATAGGATATTCAACTGGACTTCTTACTGAGTGGGAAAGATACATTATATGCAGCGGCCACTTTTCCACTCCCACAGAAGAGTTTTATTGGAACAGTAGATGAAACAAGTGGCCTCAAGATCCTTCCTTAAAATTCATCTTACAGCTTTTTTTAAAAAAGTGCTTTTAGAAACATTTACAAATTGCTCATCCATACAACTTCTGCTTTAAAGAAAACAACCGAGTAAAGTAGATGCACAAGGATTTCGGAGCTTCTTTTCATGATGAATGTTGCCTAACGTTAAAAAGCTCAAGTAAAGAGGGAGGAAAAAAATGTAATGTAGCAGCTTGAAAATGGAAATTTGGAGAATAAGCTCAGATTTTCTAGCCTTCATCTAAAAGCCTAAAGCAGCAAAGAGCTTTGCTATTTTTTTCTGTTCAATTTGCAGAAGTCTCTCCATCTTGTGAGACATCATGAAAAGAAATTATCTCTTAGAAACAGGACACTAGGCATATAAAGTTAACTGACAGGAGGATCTTAAAACAAGTCACTCTCCTCTGAATATCAACTTCCTTCATAAAACTTATATGATACCAGTCTTCACATCATGTTTAAGAAAAATAATAATCAACTTTGGCTGATTATTAATCAAAAATGCAGGCTGACATGATTGGTAGGCTTAAGGATTATTGTATAGTAAACCATTTTGCTTTGCAGGCCAACTTTCCTATTTGGGGAGATACTTTAGAATTTCAGTTAAAAAGATGTCTATTACAATTTTACTTTTGCAGTTGGAAACAGGTAAAGAAAAGCAGTCAGTTTTGGAATTTGGGTAGTGAATTTGTTGCTTTCTGGATTTGTAGGCCACTGTAAGTTTGAAATCTTAAAATGAAAATATAAATTGGACAGTACAGGAAATCTAGGTGATTATTCTGTCTGTATCATATAGCCTTCAGCTTAGTATTGCAAAAATAATTTGGAATGATGATTTGACTCACTTATTAAATTTGGATTGACTTGTCTATTAGTTAATTTTATAATTTTCTCATTTGTTCAACAAATAGTAAGAACTTAACTATTTAATGGTATCTTGAGGAGTTGTATATTCATTTACTCCTGTTTATTTCCATATTTTTCATATAAAACTTAATCATCTGATGACTTCCATGTATATATTTGATCATTTTTTTCCTTACAAAAATAGCAGTTTCACATGGCTCAAAACTCTATACATATACCTTCACAACTGTTACAAAATAGATGTATAGAAAAAAAGACCAAAAGGGGACCATTAAAGGATTTTATTTCTTTTTTTTTAACTTTTATTTATTTTTGAGACAGAGAGAAACAGAGCATGAACAAGGGAGGGTCAGAGAGAGAGGGAGACACAGAATCCGAAACAGGCTCCAGGCTCCAGGCTCCGAGCTGTCAGCACAGAGACCGACGTGGGGCTTGAACTCACAGACCGCGAGATCATGACCCGAGCCAAAGTCGGATGCCCAACTGACTGAACCACCCAGGCACCCCAGGATTTTATTTCTCAAACGTGATCCATCCTTAAGTATAATCCAGAGCTTAAAAACAAGAGCTCCTTGAGTTAACATAAACGTAAATGTTGACTATATCTGAAGTGAAAGGAGACATATTGAATGTACTATCAATTCCTGCATCTTATTTTCTCCAAAATGTGCAGTCTTCTGGTGTCCAAAGGTTTTTTGCTTTTTTTTGTTTTTGTTTCTGTTTTTTTCATTTGAGAGAGAGAGAGAGACAGAGAGAGAGAGAGAGAGAGAGAGAGAGAGAGAGAGAGAGAGAGAGAGAACCCAAGTGGAGGAGGGATAGAGGGCGAGAGAGAGAGAGAATCTTAAGCAGGCTCCACACTGAGCATGGAGCCCAACATGGGGCTTGATCTCACAACCTTGGGATCATGATTGGAGCCAAAATCAAGAGTCCCATGATCAACTAACTGAGCCACCCAGAAGCACCTCCGCATCTATTCCCCATCTCACCCCAGTGTCCAAAGGTTTTTATTAGAGCAGCTATAAAGTAGCAAAATAGGCTACTCCCCCCACTCCTTTTTAGGATAGCATCTTCTGACATACCAAAACAAGGGGAGCAGAAGAGGAAAAAGAGGCCAGGAATCAACCACGATTTGAAACTTAGCCTATGAGCAGTTCAAAATAGACACAAAAGTTTCCCTTCTGAAAGGGAAATGTATTCCCATTTATCTTTCTATACGATTTATCATAATTACAGAGTATCCCAGGAATAGCTTATGCTGTTCATTTCTTTTCAGTGTGGGAAGTAATGTTGTTAAGTAAATCCATGAAGTCCTGTATCTTACTGGTCACCTTAACAAAGGGCTACATATTTTCTGCATACACAGCTAGTCACATAAATCATTTAATTTCCCCTTTATTACATTAACAGCATATAGAATTAAACATTGAGCCCTTTGGCTGTTAACAATATGCTTAACATAAACAATATTCTCCAACTGAAAAAGAGAGAAGCTATTTCAAAGATTCTGAAAGACTTCTGTTATTTAGAAATGAAAGCCTACCTATTAAAGGAGCACATGGATATTAAATGATTTAACACATTTTGACTTATGATTTTTTGATATATGTGCAAAATACAAGCTAACTGGCTTGTCAGTACAGCATCTGATAAGATGTCACATTCAGAAAAAAATAAATGGTGTGGGGAGAAGTTAATTTTCTTTAATTAGGAAAACAGGTTGGGAAATCTGATTTCTTGATGGAACTATGCTAATATGCTTCACACTTTACTGAAATTTTCAGAGTGTAAATTTAAACTTCTCTATAGGAAAGGCTTCTCCTCCCACCTACAGGAATTGACTTCACCCTGAAATCTGTTCCATTTTACCATCAAGAAATCTTGAGACATAGAAAGCCCTGAAGTATATTTCTTAGAGTATGGGTTTAAGCAGATAAGAGTAATGCCATTGGATGACTGGCATATCTTTTTGTTCATTTGTACTTCCTGGGCCTAAAACAGTGCCTGATACATGCAGTTGTTGAATGAGTGAATACATTGTGGGTGGGAAGGCATTTCAGCAGAATAGTCCAGGTGGGCTTTGGTATTTTTTTTTTCCTAGTCTCCATTGAGGTCTTTACTAGAGTGACAAAAAGATGTGCCTACTCATCAATGATCTCACTCCCGGAGCCCCCACCAACACAGACACCACAAATACAAAATACAATCCTCAAAGAAAGACAATATAAATCTAAAATCTGGGACAATTCTTGGATGAGCTTCCTAGTGTTTGCAGAACTGGGAAGTGTCTGTATGGTTCTTATAGATCTACTTGGAGCCATAAGAGTATTGATTTTATAGATTAATTTTATTTGCTCCATTTTAGAATTCATAAGGGGTGCCTGAGTGTTGATTTTACAATACGAGGGCGCTGTAGTTGGAACAGACATAATATGTATTTTAAAGGTTTTTTTTTTTTAATTTCTTATTATTGGATATATGGAAACACTTTATTTCCCAGCATCCCCATCGGTTGGGTTTGAGACATGTGCTGTATTCTGGCCAGTGGGCTAGATGCAGCAGTGACCTGTGTCATTTTCAAATAAAAACATGGTAACAGGTGTGTCCAGGCTACTCCTCCTGCCCACGAGGCAACCGAGAAGGTCAGTTCTCCCACAGAGCCACTAAATCCCTGAACACACTCGTTCTGACTGGACAAGTAGTTTGGGCAAAAAGTAAGCATTTGTTGTTAAGTCACTGACATTATAGGACTGTTTGTTCTTTTACAGTCTAACCTATTCTGACTAATGCATTTTGCAACCTATAAATATATATGTTTTAGCTATTTGACCCAACATTCCAAGCGGTATTTTTTTTTTCAGCTCTGAAACCCTGTGTCGTTAAAAATTAGGAAAGGCAGACACATGATTTCAAATGTTTTCACATGCAGTTTTACAAAAGAAGTAGGTAAAAACATGATTTCTTAATGGTTAAAATAAAACGATGTTTCATTTTTCAGCACCCCCCCCCCCCCATTTTCTGTTCCCCTGGATTATGTTAAAGCAAATTCCAGACATCATGTTATTTTACCTATCTCTAACAAATAAGAATAATTATCTTTATGTACACACATAAAGATACCACTCCATTAACTCACTTAACAGAAATAATAATTCAGATAATGAGTGTTTAAATTTCTCTGAATAATTAAAAGTTTGGCAGTAATATATTTGCATTAGAATTCTAAGAAGGATGACGCACTGCATTTGGTATTTTGTTTTAAACTGATTTTATTTTATAAAAGTCCGTATTATACTCCCTTTTTTTAAAATATGAAATTTATTGTCAAATTGGTTTCCATACAACACCCAGTGCTCATCCCAACAGGTTCCCTCCTCAATACCAGTCACCCACCCTCCCCTCCTTCCCACCCCCCATCAACCCTCAGTTAGTTCTCAGTTTTTAAGAGTCTCTTATGTTTGGCTCCCTCCCTCTCTAACATTTTTTCCCCTTCCCCTCCCCCATGGTCTTCTGTTACATTTCTCAGGATCCACATAAGAGTGAAAACATATGCTATCTGTCTTTCTCTGTATGACTTATTTCACTTAGCATAACACTCCCCAGTTCCAACCACATTGCTACAAAAGGCCATATTTCATTCTTTCTCATTGCCATGTAGTATTCCATTGTGTATATAAACCACAATTTCTTTATCCATTCATCAGTTGATGGACATTTAGGCTCTTTCCATAATTTGGCTATTGTTGAGAGTGCTGCTATAAACATTGGGGTACAAGTGCCTCTAGGCATCAGCACTCCTGTATCCCTTGGGTAAATTCCTAGCAGTGCTACTGCTGGGTCATAGGGTAGGTCTATTTTTAATTTTTTGAGGAACCTCCACACTGTTTTCCAGAGTGGCTGCACCAGTTTGCATTCCCACCAACAGTGCAAGAGGGTTCCTGTTTCTCCACAACCTCCCAGCATCTATAGTCTCCTGATCTGTTCATTTTAGCCACTCTCACTGGAGTGAGGTGGTATCTGAATGTGGTTTTGATTTGTATTTCCCTGATGAGGAGCGATGTTGCGCATCTTTTCATGTGCCTGTTGGCCATCCGGATGTCTTCTTTAGAGAAGTGTCTATTCATGTTTTCTGCCCATTTCTTCACTGGATTATTTGTTTTTTGGGTGTGGACTTTGGTGAGCTCTTTATAGATTTTGGATACTAGCCCTTTGTCTGATATGTCATTTGCAAATATCTTTTCCCATTCCGTTGGCTGCCTTTTTTTTGTTGATTGTTTCCTTTGCACTGCAGAAGATTTTTATCTTCATGAGGTCCCAATAGTTCACTTTTGCTTTTAATTCCCTTGCCTTTGGGGATGTGTCAGGTAAGAAATTGCTGCGGCTGAGGTCAGAGAGGTCTTTTCCTGTTTTCTCCTCTAGGGTTTTGATGGTTTCCTGTCTCACATTCAGGTCCTTTATCCATTTTGAGTTTATTTTTGTGAATGGTGTAAGAAAGTGGTCTAGTTTCATCCTTCTGCATGTTGCTGTCCAGTTCTCCCAGCACCATTTGTTAAAGAGACTGTCTTTTTCCATTGGATATTCTTTTCTGCTTTGTCAAAGATTAGTTTGGCTATACTTTTGTGAGTCTAATTCTGGGGTTTCTATTCTATTCCATTGGTCTATGTGTCTGTTTTTGTGCCAATACCATGCTGTCCTGATGATTACAGCTTTGTAGTAGAGCCTAAAGTCTGGGATTGTGATGCCTCCCACTTTGGTCTTCTTCTTCTTCAAAATTACTTTGGCTATTCGGGGTCTTTTGTGGTTCCATACAAATTTTAGGATTGCTTGTTCTAGCTTCAAGAAGAATGCTGGTGCAATTTTGATTGGGATTGCATTGAATGTGTAGATAGCTTTGGGTAGTATTGACATTTTAACAATATTTATTCTTCCAATCCATGAGCATGGAATGTTTTTCCATTTCTTTATATCTTCTTCAATTTCCTTCATAAGCTTTCTATAGTTTTCAGCATAGAGATCTTTTACATCTTTGGTTAGGTTTATTCCTAGGTATTTATGCTTCTTGGTGCAATTGTGAATGGGATCGGTTTCTTTATTTGTCTTTCTGTTGCTTCATTATTAGTGTATAAGGATGCAACTGATTTCTGTACATTGATTTTGTATCCTGCGACTTTGCTGAATTCATGTGTCAGTTCTAGCAGACTTTTGGTGGAGTCTGTCAGGTTTTCCATGTATAATATCACATCATCTGCAAAAAGTGAGAGCTTGACTTCATCTTTGCCAATTTTGATGCCTTTGATTTCCTTTTGTCGTCTGATGGCTGATGCTAGCACTTCCAACGCTATGCTAAACAACAGCGGTGAGAGTGGACATCCCTGTCGTGTTCCTGACCTCAGGGGGAAAGCTCTGTTTTTCCCCATTGAGGATGATATTAGCTGTGGGCTTTTCATAAATGGCTTTTATGATGTTTAAGTATGTTCCTTCTATCCCGACTTTCTTGAGGGTTTTTATTAAGAAAGGATGCTGAATTTTGTCAAATGCTTTTTCTCCATCGATTGACAGGATCATATGGTTCTTATCTTTTCTTTTATTAATGTGATGTATCACATTCATTGATTTGAGAATGTTGAACAGTCCTGAAGCCAGGAATGAATCCCACTTGATCATGGTGAATAATTCTTTTTATATGCTGTTGAATTTGATTTCCTAGTATCTTATTGAGAATTTTTGCATCCATATTCATCAGGGATATTGGCCTGTAGTTCTCTTTTTTTGCTGGGTTTCTGTCTGGTTTGGGAATCAAAGTAATGCTGGCTTCATAGAATGAGTCTGGAAGTTTTCCTTACCTTTCCATTTTTTGGAACAGCTTGAGAAGGATAGGTATTATCTCTGCTTTAAATGTCTGGTAGAATTCCCCTGGGAAGCCATCTGGTCCTGGACTCTTATTTGTTGGGAGATTTTTGGTAACTGATTCAATTTCTTCACTGGTTATGGGTCTGTTCAAGTTTTCTATTTCTTCCTGTTTGAGTTTTGGAAGTGTGTGGGTGCTGAGGAATTTGTCCATTTCTTCCAGGTTGTCCAGTTTGTTGGCATATAATTTTTCATAACATTCCCTGATAATTGCTTGTACTTCTGAGGGATTGGTTGTAATCATTCCGTTTTCATTCATGATTTTATCTATTTGGGTCATCTCCCTTTTCTTTTTGAGAAGCCTGGCTAGAGGTTTGTCAATTTTGTTTATTTTTTCAAAAAACCAACTCTTGGTTTCATTGATCTGCTCTACAGTTTTTTAGATTCTATATTGTTTATTTCTGCTCTGATCTTTATTATTTCTGTTCTTCTGCTGGGTTTGGGGTGTCTTTGCTGTTCTGTTTCTATTTACTTTAGGTGTGCTGTTAGATTTTGTATTTGGGATTTTTCTTGTTTCTTGAGATAGGCCTGTATTGCAATGTATTTTCCTCTCAGGACTGCCTTCGCTGCATCCCAAAGTGTTTGGATTGTTGTATTTTCATTTTCGTTTGTTTCCATATATTTTTAAATTTCTTCTCTAATAGCCTGGTTGACCCATTCATTCTTTAGTAGGGAGTTCTTTAATCTCCATGCTTTTGGAGGTTTTCTAGATTGGCCTGCCAAGTTTCAGTGGATAGGTCTGTCACTAGTCTTACCGGTCTCCCTTTATATGTTAGAGCTGTTTCTCCCTAGCTGCTCCAGAATTTTCTCTTTATCCTTGTATTTTGCCAGTTTCACTATGATATGTCACACAGAAGATCGATTCAAGTTATGTCTGAAGGGAGTTCTCTGTGCCTCTTGGATTTCAATGCCTTTTTCCTTCCCCAGATCAGGGAAGTTCTCAGCTATGATTTGTTCAAGTACACCTTCAGCCCCTTTCTCTCTCTCTCTTCCTCTTCCTGATTTCCTATTATATGGATATCACTGCATTTGATTGCATCACTTAGTTCTCCAATTCTCCCCTCATACTCGTAGATTTTTTTATCTCTCTTTTTCTCAGCTTCCTCTTTTCTGTAATTTTATCTTCTAATTCACCTATTCTCTCTTCTGCCTCTTCAATCCGAGCTGTGTTCGCCTCCATTTTATTTTGCATCTCCTTTATAGCATTTTTTAGCTCCTCATGACAATTTCTTAGTCCCTTGATCTCTGTAGCAATAGAGTCTCTGCTGTCGTCTATTCTTTTTTTTCAAGCCCAGCGATTAATTTTATGACTATTATTCTAAATTCTTGTTCCGTTATATTGCTTAAATCATTTTTCATCAATTTGTTAGCTGTCGTTACTTCCAGGAGTTTCTTTTGAGGAGAATCTTCCATTTCGTCATTTTGGATAGTCCCTGGGGTGGTGCGGAACTGCAGGGCACTTCCTCTGTGCTGTCTGGAGTAACTTGTGTTGGTGGGCAGGGACACAGTCAGACCTGATGTCTGTCCCCAGCCCACTGCTGGGGCCACAGTCAGCCTGGTGCGTACCTTACCTTCCCCTCTCTCAGGGGCAGGACTCACTGTGGAGTGGTGTGGCCCCTGTCTGGGCTACTTGCATACTGACAGGCTTGTGGTGCTGCTTTGATGGGATCTGGCATATTAGCCAGGGTGGATCCGCAAGGTGCACAGGGGTGGGAGGGGCAGGCTCAGCTTGCTTTGCCTATGGTGGTCCCCTGTGGGAGGGGCCCTGCTGCACCGGGAGGGAGGCCGACCCTTTGGAAGGATGGATCCAAAGAAGCACAGTGTTGGGTGTTTGCGCAGTGCAAGCAAGTTAGGTGAACTGATTGCCTTTGGGGTTTCAGCTGGGGGATGGGAGAGGGAGATGGCGCTGGCCAGCACCTTTGTTCCCCGCAGATTTGAGCTCTGTCTTCTGGGGCTCAACACCTCTCCCTCCTGGTGTCCTCTCACCCTCCTGCTCTCTGAGCAGAGCTGTTGACTTACAACGTTCCAGATATTAAGTCCCACTGGCTGTCAGAACTCACAGTCTGGCCCCTCTGCTTTTGCAAGCCAGACTCAGGGGCTCTGCCTTGCCAGGCGGGCTGACCCTCCACCGTCCTGGCTCCCTCCCGTAAGTCTGTCTCCGCCCTTACTACCCTCTTCCCTGGGCCTCTTGTCTATGCTTGGCTCTGGAGAGTCTGTTCTGCTAGTCTTCTGGCAGTTTTCTGGGTTATTTAGGCAGATGTGGGTGGAATCTAAGGGATCAGTAGGACGAGACGAGCCCAGTGTCCTCCTACACCACCATCTTCTCCTAGTCCCCTTTTTTTATTCATGCCCATGAATTTTGGGAGAGAGAAAATGGGTCTTTTGTCCTTAACAAAATTCCATATTCTGAATTACACTGATTGCCTTCTTGTTAGGTCTTTTATCTTGCTGTTCCATACCTGTATTTTATATAAACTGATAGTTAAGTCTAGAGGCTTGACTAGTTTCATTTTATTTTATATTTTTTTATTGTGAAAAATGTATCTAACATACTATGAAAAACATAATGTCTGGTTGAGGACCTTTAATGAAGTTAAGTTTGATTATTGGTTTCAGGTGCTGTCAGCCTGATCCTACCATTTTAAAATTCCCAGTGATTTAATATCTATCAACAATTGTTGACTCATTCTATTAGCTTATTTGGTTACAAAATGGTTATTTTATAATTCAAGACACATAAACACACTCACACATAAACACACAGACTCACTCACACACCTTCTTTTTTCATAAAAGATAGCTTACTAGCTCTGAGAAAATCCAGCTACCATGTTATGAGCAGCTCTATGGAAATAAGTCCATGTGTCATGGAAGTGATGTCACTAGCCAACAGCCAACAAAGATCTCAGGCCTGTCAACAACATGAGTGAAGTTGGAAGTGGATGATCCTCCAGCCAAGCCTTGAGATGACTGCCAACACCTTGATTGCAGCCTCATGAGAGACTGTGAGCCAGACAGTCTTAAGCTGTGCTCAGATTCCTGACTTAGAGAAACTGTGAGATATTTGTTGTTGTAAGCCACTAAACCTGGGGGTAATATTTTCTGTAGCAGTAGATAATAAAAACAGATTTTGATTCTGAAAGTGCAGCGATGTTCTACAGGTTGCATTTTCACTAGTGAGGTAGCCTGGAGATCATTGCTTATCAGAGTTAATAGAGTTTTCCTTTCTTTTTATATTGCATACCATGTCATTGTATTGATGTACCATAGTTTATTCAACTGGCACCTTGGTGATGGACATTTGAGTTGTTCCTAGATTTTGTTATAGCTAATAATACTACAGTGAATAGCCTTTAGGTCATTCTCATAAGTGAGGTTGAGGATCTTCTTACATATTTAATAGACATTTTCCTTTCCTTCCCAATGAATTTTAAATATATATATATATACACACACACATACACACACACACATATCTCCCCAACATTTAAAAAATACTTTATTTTTTTTAAGAGCAGTTTTAGTTTACAACACAGCTGAGAGGGAGGTAGAGAGATTTCCCACATATCCCCTGCCCTCACACATGCATAGCCTCCCTCCATTATCAACATCACTCACCAGAATGGTACCTTTATTACCAAGCATGGATCTACATTGACACATCATAATCACCTGAAGTCCACATTTACTTTAGGGTTCACTCTTTGTGTTGTATATTCTATAGATTTGTACAAATATATAATGACATATATCCATCATTATATCATACAGAGTATTTTCACTGCCCTAAAAATGCTGTGTGCTCTACCGATGACCTCTCTCCTTTCTCACCTCTGGCAAGCAGTGATTATTTGTTGTTGTCTCCATAGTTTATCTTTTCTAGGGTGTCATATATTTGGAATCATACAGTTGATAGTCTTTGCAGATTGGCTTTTTTTTAACTCAGTAATATGCCTTTAGGCTTCCTCCTTGTCCTTCCATGACTTGATAGGTCATTTCTTTTTACCACTGAATAATATTCCCTGGTCTGGATGTACCATGGTTTATTTATCTCTTCACTTACTGAAGGGGACCTTGGTTGCTTCCAAGTTTTGACAATTATAAATAAAACTGCTATAAATATCTGTGTGCAAGTTTTTGTGTGGTCCTAAGTTTTAAAGTCTTTTGGGTAAGTACCAAGGAATATGATGGCTGGATTATATGCTGAGTGAGTTTAGTCTTTTTTTTTTTTTTTTAATTTTTTTTTCAACGTTTTTATTTATTTTTTGGGGACAGAGAGAGACAGAGCATGAATGGGGGAGGGGCAGAGAGAGAGGGAGACACAGAATCGGAAACAGGCTCCAGGCTCCGAGCCATCAGCCCAGAGCCTGACGTGGGGCTCGAACTCACGGACCGCGAGATCGTGACCTGGCTGAAGTCGGACGCTTAACCGACTGCGCCACCCAGGCGCCCCAAGTCTTATAAGAAGCCATCAAACTCTCTTTCTTCCAAAGTGACTGTCCCATTTTGCATTACCACCAACAATATATGAGAATTCCTGTTGCTCCACATCCTTGTTAGCATTTACTGTTGCAGTGTTCTGGATTTTGGCCATTCTAAGAGGAGTGCAGTGGTATCTCATTGTTTTAAATTACATTTCCCTGATGATATCTGATGTGAAGTATCTTTTCATATGCTTATTTATCATCTATATGTCTTCTTTGATGAAGTGTCTGTTAAGATCTTGGCCTACTTTATAATTATTTTTATTGTCGAGTTTTATTAGCCATTTGTATATCTTGGATAAAAGTCCTTTATTTTTTGTCATATCTTTTGAAAATATTTTCTTCCAGTCTTTGGCTTATCCTTTAATAGTCTTGCTATTGTCTTTGCAGAGGAGAAGTTTTTAATTTTAATGAAGTCCAGCTTATTAGTTATTTCTCTCATGGGTCATGTCTTTGATGTTGTATGTAAAAGATCATCATCATCATCCAAGGCCTGGTGCTTTCTGTTTTGGGAGGATATTAATCGTTAGTTAAATTTCTTTATATATAGCCTATGCAGATATTCTGTTTCTTCTGTTGTGAGTTTGGCAGATTGTATCTTTCAAGGAATTGGTCTGTTTTATCCAGGTTATTGAATTTGTGGACATAGAGTTGTTCATAGTATTCCTTTAATATCCATCATTTTGATGTCTGTAAGATCTGTCATAAGGTCTGTAGTGATGTCCCCTCTTTCATTTCTGATGTATTCTTTAATTTATATCCTCTTTTTTTCTTAGCCAAGCTAGAAGCTTATCAATTTATTCATATCTTTAAAGAACCAACTTTTGGTTTTGTTGATTTTCTCTGGTGATTTCCTATTTTCAATTTTATTGGTTTCTCTTCTAAATCTTGTTTATTTTCTTCTGGCTCCTTGGGATTTAATTTCCTAAAGTGGGAACTTAGATTACTGATTTTAGATCTTCTCTAATATGTGCATTTAATGTACAAATTTGTTTGTAAGCATTACTTTTGCTGTACTCCACAAAAGACATATGAAAAGATGCTCAACATAACTCATCATCAGGGAAATCCAAATCAAAACTACAATGAGATATCACTTCACACCTGTCAGAATGGATAAAATTAACAACATAGGAAAGAATAGGTGTTTAATATCATTTTTAAAAATTGCAAGTAGAAGAGACTTTAAAATTGTTATTATTAGTTTCTGCTTTATGTTTAGTTTATTGTATATAATCAAAGTATATGCACTGTTTACTTTAATATTTTTAAACTAGCTCCATTTAAAAAATTATTGATTTGTGTGTTGGGGGCTTATATGTAGTCAATTTTTATGAATGGTATATGTTCATTTGAAAATAACTTATCTACTATTAAAGTGCAAGATTATAATATTTCCCTATAATATACATCTTATTGGTTTTTTAATTTTTATTTTATGCATTTGTGTTTCTTTTATTTTTGAGTCTCCTCTATCTTTACTAACTTTTATTCCATTAAATCTGTCTTGAATTGGGAGAGATATTTAAAATTCTTTATAATTAGGGGTGCCTGGCTGGCTCAGTCCCTTAAGTGTTCAACTCATGATTTTGGCTCAGGTCATGATCTCACAGTTTGTGGGATCAAAATCTGTGTGGGCTCTGCACTGATGGAGCAGAGCTTGCTTAGGATTCTCTCTCTCTTCTCTCTCTGCCCCTCATCCTGCTTATACTGTATCTCAAAATAAATAAGAAATAAACATTAAAAAATCCTTTATAATTAATCTTTCACTACGTTTCTTCTATGTCCTGTAGTTGCTTCTTTATGAAAGTTGATGCTGTGTTTGGAGCGTGTAGATACTGGGTGTAATTTATTCTTTGTGATTTGTAGCCTTTAACAATAGAATACATTCTTCTTTGTCATTTAATACTTTTTTCTGTATTCTGTCTATTATTAATGTAACAATGCCTGCTTTTTTACTCTACTTGTTGTAGCTTTGTTTTACTAAGATGAACAATTCATTAAGACTGAAAAGGAGCTCATGCAGCCTTGAAACAATAGCTATTCTGGCTCAAGAGCAAAATAGTAAAAGTGAGGTGAGATAAATTCATATCTCATTCCTGTTTGGGATGTGTGTGTGTTGGAAGATCTAGCCTGAAGTGACATTTTTTTTTTCCACTTTGGCCTGTATAATCACAATTACACTGTTCTCACTTTTAGTCACAGTGTTTGGTTTCATGTTCTAACCAGGCTACACAATTTTAGGACAGAAAGTCTCATTTTCTCTCATAAAGCAAAACCCTGGAAAGGTGATGAGGAGAGAAAAATATTGAGATCAAAACTAATTATTAAGATTTTGTGTTTAACATTTATGGTCTTTTGATCATTTTTACTTATTATTTTCTCTGGTTTTGAAAGAGATGGGATGAGTCTGTTTTTTCTTATGGAGTTTGACTTTATAGTGGTGAATCAAGGGGTTATTTTTCTGCATCAATTTTTTAGATTTGTTTGTAATTAGATAGACCAAGAACACATAGAATATTATGGTGGTTGACATGCTAATATTCAAAGTTTTTTTCTTGTTTAAGTAAAAATAAAATTTAGTGGCAAAAACATTTTAAGTTTGGTGACGAACCATGTACTGATAAAGCATGTGAAAGGACTTTTCATTTTGTTTCACTGAGAAAAAGAGCAGAAAGAATATCCTTTGTTGATTTGCTTATCTTTAGAAGGTAAATTTATATTCTATTTTCTATAGGAAATTCAGTGCAATAAAAACTCCCAAGTTGCCTGTTAATACAAAACTTAAGTATTCCCAAAGCTTAAGTATTTTTTTTAACGTTTGTTTATTTTTGAGACAGAGAGAGACATAGCATGAACGGGGGAGGGGTAGAGAGAGAGGGAGACACAGAATCGGAAGGAGGCTCCAGGCTCTGAGCCATCAGCCCAGAGCCCGATTGGGGGCTTGAACTCACGGACCGCGAGATCTGACCTGAGTTGAAGTCGGACGCTTAACTGACTGAGCCACCCAGGTGCCCCAAGCAGCACATTCTTTATTGGAGAGGATGAACGTTATTAAAAAATTTCTAAGATCATTTACCTACTTTGCTTAAAAGCTAATCTAGAGTTAGTTCTTGACCAGAGAACCGCTTGTTTTGCAATTAGCAAAGAGGTGAGATTTTTCTGATAATTTTGCTTATCTATTCATCAATTAACAAAATGACAATAGTTTACTTAAATGTGTGCAACATTTAGTACCCCAAATAACGATTTTTTTCACATGACATGATTGACAAGTGTTAAGGGTACCAGAAACTTTATGGTAATTAGTGTGTCCTTCTTGAGAAAATCCTGACTGCACTACAATATAGAAATGATTCCACAATAAATAGGCTCAAGAGACAACTCCCTAGGGGATGAGGCACACACAGGTTATAATAGCTCCCATTTATTGACTGATTTCTGTTTGGCATTATGCTGAGTACTTTACATATTATAATAGTAGTGCATTAATTGTTACCATAAATCTGTAAGTTAGGTATTGTAACTATTTTTCTATCAGACCATGAGGCTCAAACAAGTTAATTAGTTGGTTCAAAGTAATGTAGTAATGATGGAGCTGGGATTCATCTAGATTATGATTCTAGATTATATGCTCTCTAGATTGATTCTAGATTATATGCTGTCTTTATTTTTGTTTTTTTAAATGAAAACATTTTGATATAAAAAAATGTCAAAATTAATATAATAAATATTATTATACTCATAAATGGATTGAGATAAAACATTACAAATATAATTTTTTTCCTTGGCCCATTTCTGTTCATATTGTTCTCTTTCTTTACCATAAGCAGCCAGTGTCTGAATTTTGTGATTGTCTTTTCATATATTTATTTGTTTAGATGAATGCCAACTTATTCCTAAACAATATATCCTATTTCTCTAAATTAAATATTTTAAGACATTATATAAATTAGAAATTGATAAAAATTCTATTTATATCCTTCTGGAATTTGCTCCATTGTTTCTGTGAGATTTATTCGTATTGATACAGGAGTTCTTTTTCATCTCTTTTTAATTGTATATTATAGTCTGTTGCAGAATAGCATAAATTATTAGTCTGTCCTCTACTTGGTAGGTATTATTGTTGAATTCATTTATTGGATATTTTTTGAAACATTTATGTACTAGTTTTCTTTGTACATATCTTGAAGTTTCCTAGGAGTGGAATGACTGGTGGTAAGGGGTGTGCATCTTTAAATTTAGGAGATAGTTCCAAATAAATTTCTTAAGCACTTGTATTGATGTATGTTCACATTAGCATTGTACCTGTCATGTCATATGTTCCTTTATATTGTTAAACTCCTTTTTAAATTTATTTTTGTAAATCTGACTGTGTGAAGTGATTCCTCAGTGTGGTTTTTATTCTTATTTCTCCTTGTCACTGGTTGAGCATCTTTTCAAGTGTATGTACCATTTGTTTTCTTCTGTGAGTTGTTTAGTCATAGACTTTTCATTTTCCTATTGAGAGCTCATTTAAAATTATTTGCCTTTTTCTTTTTCTAATTGAAGTATAATTAACATACAGTGTTATATCAATTTCAGGTGTACAGCATAATTATTCAATAATTCTATACATTCATTGTTCAGGGGATATATCTAAATGAAGTTGCTACAGCTGATGTCAGAGAAGTTACTGCCTGTGTTCTCTTCTAGGATTTTTATGGCTGCAGATCTCACATTTAGGTCTTTTATCCATTTTGATTTTATTTTTGTGTATGGTGTAAAAATGTCATCCAATTTCATTCTGTTGCATGTTGCTGTCTAGTCTTCCCAACACCATTTGTTGAAAAGACTGTCTTTTTCCCATTGGATATTATTTCTTGCTTTGTCGAAGATTAGTTGACCATATAGTTGTGGGTTCATTTCTGGGTTTTCTATTCTGTTCCATTGATCTGTGTGTCTGTTTTTGTGCAAGTACCACACTGTTTTGATGACTATGGCTTTGTAGTATACCTCGAAGCCTGGAATTGTACTTTTCTTTTTCAAGATTGCTTTGGCTATTTGAGGTCTTTTGTGGTTATATACAAATTTTAAGATTGTTTGTTTGAACTCTGTGGAAAAAGCTGTTAGTATTTTGATAGGGATGGCATTGAATATGTAGATTGCTTTGGGTAGTATAGACATTTTAACAACATTTGTTCTTCCATCTGTGAGCCTGGAATCCAGTTCTTTGTCTCATCTTCAATTTCTTTCATCAGTTTTTTTATAGTTTTCAAAATACAAGTCTTTCATCTCTTTTGTTAGATATATTCCTAGATATCTTTTTATTTTTGGTGCAGTTGTAAATGGGATTGTTTTCTTAATTTCTCTTTATGCTGTTTCATTATTGATATATAGAAATGCAACAGATTTCTGTAGATTGGTTTTATTTTCTGTGATTTTGCTTAATTCATTTATCAGTTTTAGCAGTTTTTGGTAGTCTTTTGAGTTTTCTATATATAGTATCATGCCATTTGTAAATAGTAAAAGTTTTACCTCTTCCTTACCAATCTGGATGCCTTTTCTTTCTTTTAAATTTTTTTTTAATGTTTATTTATTTTTGAGAGTGGGAGAGACAGAACTTGAGAGAAAGAGAGAGCTTAAGTAGGGAAAGGGCAGAGAGAGAGGGAGACACAGAATCCAAAGCAGGCTCCAGGCTTCAAGCTATCAGCACAGAGCCTGACCTGGGACTTGAACTCACAGACCATGAGATCATGACCTGAACCAAAGTTGAATGTTTAACCCACTGAGACACCAGGCGCCCCTGGATGCCTCTTACTTCTTTTTGTTGTCTTATTCCCATGGCTAGGACTTCCAGTACTATGTTGAATAAAAGTGGTGAGAGTAGACATCTTACAGTTTTTCCATATAAAGGATGATAGCTGTGTGTTTTTCATATATAGTCTTTATTATGTTGAGGGATATTCCCTCTATACCTACTTTGTTGAGGGTTTTTATCATAAATGGATGCTGTAATTTGTCAAATGCTTTTTCTGCATCTATTGAACTGATCCTATGGTACTTATCCTTTCTCTGATTGATGTGATATATCACATTGATTGATTTGTGAATATTGAACCACCCTTCAGCCCAGGAATAAATCCCACTTGATTATGGTGAATTATTATTTAATGTATTGTTAGATTTAGTTTACTAGTATTTTATGGAGGATATTTGCATCTATGTTCATCAGAGATATTAGCCTGTAGTTCCCTTTTTTTGTGGTGTATCTGGTGTTGGTATCTGGGTAATGCTGGCCTGGTAGAATGAATTTGGAAGGTTTCCTTCCTCTTTTATTTTTTGCTAAATTTTGAGAAGAATAGGTATTAACTATTCTTTGAATGCTTGATAGAATTTGTCTCAGAAGCCATTTGGTACTGGATTTTTGTTGGGAGTTTTTTGATTACTGATTCAATCTCCTTGCTGGTTATTGGTCTGTTCAAATTTCCCATTTCTTCCTGCTTTAGTTTTGGTAGCTTATATGCTTCTAGGAATTTATTCATTTCTTCTAGGCTGTTTAGTTTGTTGGTATACTTTTTCATAATAGATTCTGTTATCAGTCTGTTCAAATTTCTTATTTCTTCCTGTTTTAGTTTTGGTAGTTTATATGCTTCTAGGAATTTATCCATTTCTTCTAGGCTGTCCAATTTGTTGGCATATAGTTTTCATAATAGATTCTTTTATAATTGCTTGTATTTCTGTGGTGTTGGTTGTTACTTCTCTTCTCTCATTTGTGACTTTATTTATTTGTGATATATTTATCCTTTCTTTTCTTTTCTTGATATGGATACATCTGGCTAGAGTATTATGAGTTGTATTGATTTATTCCAAGAACCAGATCCTGGTTTCATGGGTCTGTTTTTGTTTTTGTTTTCTTAGTTTCTATTTCATTTATTTCTGCTCTAATCTTTATTATTTCCTTCCTTCTGCTTGTTTTGGATTTTGTTTGTTGTTCTTTTTCTAGCTTCTTTAGGTATAAGGTTAAGTTTTTTATTTAAGATTTTTCTTGCTTCTTAGGTAGGCCTGTATTGCTAAAAACTTCTCTCTTGGAACCACTTTTGCTAAATCCCAAAGGTTTTGAACCATTATGTCTTAATTTTCATTTGTTTCCATGTACATTTTTATTTATTTTTTTATTTCTTGGCTGACCCAACTCATTGTTTAGTAACATGTGTTTTTAACCTTCATGTATTTGTGGTCTTTCCGGATATTTTCCTGTGGTTGAGTTCTAGTTTCATAGCATCATGTCAGAAAAGATTCATGGTATGACTTCGATCTTAAATTTGTTGAAGCTTGTTTTGTGGGCTAATATAATATGTAATCTACTTTGAAGAATGTTCTATGTGCACTTGAAAAGAATCTGTATTCTGCTGTTTTAGGATGGAATGTACTGAATATGTCTGTTAAATCTGTTCCAGTGTGTTATTCAATGCCATTGTTTTCTTGTCAATTTTCTGTTTAGATGATCTGTCTATTAATGTATGTGGGGTGTTAAAGTCCCGTGCTATTTTTGTATTACTATTAATTAGTTCCTTCATGTTTGTTGTTAACTGTTTTATGTATTTGGGTGCTATCATATTGGGTGCATAAATATTTGCAATTGTTATATCTCCTTGTTAGATTGTTCTCTTAATGACTATTTAGTGTCCTTCTTTGTCTTTTGTTACAATCTTTTAAAGTCTATTTTGTCCAATAAAAGTATTACCACTGCTGATTTCTTTTGACATCCATTTACATAATAGATGTTTCTCTGTCCCTCGCTTTCAATCTGCACGTGTCTTTAAGTGTTAAATGAGTCTCTGTAAGCAGCATATATATGGGTCTTTTTTTTTTTATCCATTCTTCAGTTTACTTTACCTCATGTTTTAGGGATATAGTGTCATTTTTACATCCTTTGGTGAGTTCCTTGATTGATATTTTACAAAAATATTCATTTTTACTGCTTTTGTGTTTTCTACCTTCAAAATGTCACTTTTGGTCTTTCCTTTCCACTCAGAGAGTAATCTAATATTTCTTGCAGGGCTGGTTTAGTGGTCATGAACTCCTTTAGCTTTTGTTTATCTGGTAAACTCTACCTCTCCTTCTATTATGAATTATAGCCTCACTGGATAGAGTATTCTTGACTGCAGATTTTTCCCATTCAACACTTTGATTATATCATGTCCTTATGGCTTGGAAAGTTTCTGCTGAAAAATCCCCTTATAGATTTATGGGGTTTCCCTTGTATGTAACAATCGTCTTTTGTCATACTGCTCTAAATATTTTTTATTTATCACTATATTTTGCCATTTAATTATAATATGTCTTGGTGTGGATCTGCTTTTGTTGATTTTATTGGGGGTTCTCTGTGCCTACTGGATCTGGATATCTGCTTTCTCCCCCATATTAGGGAAGTTTTCAGCTCTTATTTCTTCAGATAAATTTTCTGTCCCCTTTTCTCTCCCTCATTTGACTCCTGTAATGTGAATGTTATTTTGTTTGATGGAGTCACTGAGTTCACTAAGTCCATTCTCATTTTGCATAATTTTTTTTTCTGTCTTTTGTTCAGCTTGAATACTTTCCATTTTTTGTCTTCTAGGTCAATTCATTCTTCTGCTTATTCTAGCCTGCTCTTCTTTCCATCAAGAGAGTTTCTCATTTTGCTTATTGAGCCCTTTATCTATGTTATGTTTTTTCCTTATTTCTGTTTTAAGGGTCTCACTGCAGTCTTCCACTCTTTTTCTTCAAGTCCAGTGAGTGGACTCATTATTACTTTAAATTCTTTATCAAGTATGTTACTAATATCTGTTTCACTTAGATCTCTGGCTGTGGCCATGTGTTGTTCTTTCACTTGGGGCAGATTCCTCTGTCTTTTCATTTTGTCTGAGTCCCTGTGCCTGCTTCTCTGTGTTAAGAATGTTAGCTACATCTTCTGTTCTTGAGGGTAATGGCTTTATGAAGAAAATAGTCCTGTAGTGCTCTGCAATGTAGTGTCCCATGTCCCTAGAACCTGATACTTCAGGGATTGTCTCAAGGTATGATTTATGTGCTCTGCTGTTGAGTCCTGGCCACTTGATACTTCAGACAAGTTGTCTACAGAGGCTGTCTTTGCTTGTTGTGTACACTGTTTGGTTCCTGGCCTGATTATGGCATGTTTTAAGTAAGTGCGCTCTGGTCATTTGTGACCTCATTGTGACCTCAGTGTGGAACTGAGGCCCTGCAAAACTCCCAGGTCAGTAGATGTGGGGTGGGCAGGGGTTTGGGATGGTCTATTCATACTGAAACAATGTGACTGGGAAAGGCAGTTGCACTAGAACCAAAGTTATGGATGTATGAGAAATTAGAGTCCATCAATCAATTTGCCATGCAATCTACTAAAGTGCTTATATTTAAATTGTGTTACTTATAATATATGTATATATATGTTGACAGTGTCTAACATTAATAATTTTCCCTACTCTACTCATGAATAATATGTATTAACTCGTAAACTTCACAGAACCCCATTATCTTGTATGTATCTTTGTTCCACGTTTTAATTACATTTTTGTTTAGACTCCATAGTTAGTTATTATTATTATTTTGTACAGTCACTATTTTTTCCATCTTATCTACTTTTATTTGTTTATTTGCCTCATCATTCTTACTCATTTTGTCTTGAATAGTTTTCAGTTTTCCTAAAGTACTTTACATCTTAATTTAGGGGAGATCTGTTGGAGGTAAATCTTTAGAGATGTTAATTGAGTGAAAAGTGTTTATTTTGTCCTGTTCTTAAAAATGTTTCTATGGTCTTTTGGTTCTGTTTTTTTCTGTTAAAAATTATCCAGTCTATTTAATTATGCTTTTGCAGTAATATATCTTCTCTCTCTAGCTGCTATAAAAATCTCTGTCTTGTTCTGTTTTGGAATCCTGCAGTATCACTCTAATTTGCCTAAGTGTATATTTTTTCTTTATTGTGCTTGTGATTTGGATTCTTGAATCTGAATTCTCAGTTACAAACTTTTTTGAATGTGACCTATCCCCCAATTTATTCTATTCTGTATTTCTGTTAACCTCAGTTAGACGTGATGTTCTTTCCTTCATGTCTGTTAACTTCTTATTTATGTGTTATATCTTTTTATCTCTGCAGTTTTCTTGGTTAGTCTTTAGATTGTTTGTGAACTCATTACTTTTTAGCTGTATGCAGTCTACTGTGTAATCTATCCACTAAGTTTTTAATTTCAGTGGTTATATTTTTTTCTTTCTTTAGATTCTATTTTTTCTTCTTCCTTAACCTGAATAGGGTTCTAAATAGTATCTTAAGGCTTTGCATAGATGTTTGAATAGATCTTTGCTTCTAAGAAATATTTTTAATATGTCTATTTTATGTTGTACAACTGGTTATCCATGATCGAAAATCTTTGGGAGTCTAATTCTGTTCTTTATTTCTTTTGTTGATTTAAAGTTTTATTTGCTTTTCATAGGACTTAAATTTATTGCTTTCACAATTAAAAAAATATTATCTATAATATTATATAATATCTTAAGTTGTTTACACAATCTTTTTTCCTATATATACATTTTTGTTTTGTTAATAGTTAATTTTATCAACCTTGTTCTGCAAGTGGTTGAACTAGATGTGAACTTTTGCTTTTTCTATATCGGATAATTTCTCTTTCCAATTCAGTTGAGTATTTTCTGACCCTCTTACCATTTTGTGGCAAACGATATTGAAATGTAAAGAACCCTTTGGACAGTTGAAAATATTTGTCTAGTGTTGCTATGATTCAAGTTGCACCCCATCGGACACTTCTGATTGTATTTTGAGTTTTAAACATGTAAAAGAAGAAAACAGCAACAAAGCACCAATTATAATTGGTGCTATTAATTATGTTAATTAATTAATCTATTAATTATAATTGAATTAGATCTATTCGTGGAACACACATAAACAAAAATAAAAACATTTATAACTTGATATTTATACAGCACGTTACATAGATACCTATATACACATACAGTTTAACAAAGTACATGAAAACCATGTGATTTTAATTTTTTTAATTTAAAATTCTACAATTTAGAGGGTAAATTTCCAAGAAGGTAATCTTAACCATCCATTCTGTAAAGCAAACACACTTCCTCCTCCTATTCCCAAAACAAAACATGTTACTCATGGGCGTTTTATCTAAATATAGTGCTATATAGGGGCGCCTGGGTGGCTCAGTTGGTTAAGTGTCCGACTTAGACTCAGGTCATGATCTCACGGTCCGTGAGTTCAAGCCCCACGTTGGGCTCTATGCTGACAGCTCGGAGCCTGGAGCCTGCTTCGGATTCTGTGTCTCCCTCTCTCTCTGACCCTCCCCCATTCATGCTCTGTCTCTCTCTGTCTCAAAAATAAATAAACGTTAAAAAAAAATATAGTGCTATATATTTGAGATTTCGTAGTACTTCATTAATGATAAACTATATGAATGTGAAATGTCTCCTACACTAAATAGATAATAGGTCATAGAATTAAGTAATAAACTCTATTGGGTGGTTTTAACTAGAAAAAAACCATTATAGATTAAGTTTTAAGGTAAATGTGTAATGAGAAACAGGTTCTAGGGTTTCTCAGGTTCTGAGAAACAGGTTAAGGAATGAGATGCATTAAAGGAGAAATTTCACTCTAAGGAAATGATGGTAGAGAAGATAATAAGGAGGAATATAACAAATCATGTGCTTTTCATGGGGATCAATATTTTCATTATGTGATAAACATTCTTTATGGTTTTCCTTGGGCTGTTGCTCAGGCTATATTATATTTAGTTCATTTGTCTAGAGTAGGTTTTTAGGAAAATTGATGTTGATTACTGGTTTTCTTTTTCTCTGCTACACAAACAATAATAAATCAAGAATAATGGAAATCTAAAAATAAAAAAACTAAACACACACAATTTTTCTCCATCTTGTTCATATGCATGTACAATTTTGCATAATTATAATTATAGTGCTTTCTGATTTTCCTCTGTGCATTTCTCTTACTGTTCAATGTTGTCCTCAGTTTTAGTGGCTTCATCATATTTTACCTTTGTGATATGGACTCATTTACTTAACTCTCTCTCTTTCTCTGTTGTGGTGGACATTTATGTCGTTAACAAGTCTTTTTTTTGTAAGAAACACTATTGTTTGTCCACACAGAAGCCATTTCCCTCTTTTTCCTTTCTAACAGAACCCCAGTTTTGTACAACTATCCACACATCTCCTATGTGACTCAGTGGAGGATGTGTCCATTTCTAGTCTCAGAGTGGAAGCTAGTTTGACAAAGCCTACCAGCCCCTGGTATTTCTTTGGTGAGTATCACTGGTCTTGAGTGGCTTAGGGTGATGTAACCAGACAGAAGGAGTTTACATCCCAAATGTATCACTTACTGACTATGATTATATGAATGATATTTAATCAAAACTCTGTCTCATTTCCCCCATATTTAAATTAATAACAACATCTATATCATTGGTTGTTTGAAGTATAAATAAGTGAATATACCTGAAGTTCTAAATCAGTTTATAAATGTGTAGCCTACTACTGGCACATAGCATATTTTCAATGTCACCTATATTCTTTAGAGTTCTGTCACTTGTATAGTGTAATGTCATCAAAAAACAGCTTAAGATAGGATTCCCCCTAAAATAAGCAGACATCTGGTATGTTTTTGTGGTTGTGTAGGTATGAAAACTGGAGACCTCAAGCCATTAAAACTTTAGATGTAGAGCCATTATTTAGTCCATATGACAAATAAGACCCAAAGAAGTAAAATAAATTCACTCAAGTCAGACTGTTAGCAATTGGTTTTCATGTATTCTCCAAGTTGATTTTTCTTTTAAAATTTTCATAGTACATTCTTGTTTGTCTATTCATCTATGTATTAAAAACTCATTTGCAAAGTATCTACTATGTGCCAGATATATATATATACATATACACATATATATATGTGTATATGTATATATATATAGCTTCTGGAGAATTTGGAGAATAACAGATCATGTTTTAAGTATGAGGGAAAGCTATAGGCTGGCCTTGGTGAGGGAAAGGCATAATATTAGTCATATTTAAGAAGGAGTACTCCGACCACTATATGAGACTGACTATAGGAAGATCAAAAGGGATGCAAGAAGAGAAGTTAGCAGACTGCTGAGGGATGCTTGTAGCCCAGTGAGAGAATGGTTGTTGGAAAAGAGTTGAGAAGTATAGGGATTCAAGATGCAATCTCTCTGTTAAAGTTTTAAATGATGTGTATAGAAAGAAAATACCAATCTTTTTTTCAGAGGTAACTATTATTAACAGTTTAGTATATATGGATCACCAAATCTTACTCTATGTCATTTACAAATAGTATATATATATATATATATATATATATATATATATATATATAAACATAAATAAATAAAGGATTTTCAATTTATTTTCAGGTTTTTTTTACTCCTTTATCCTGTGTTGCTACCTCCTTTTCTGGAGCTGAATTAAGACATAATAATGATTTGGAACTCCTCAGAAACAACTCACCTCACAAATGATCTTTGATATAAATAGTTCACTAAGACAACAAGTGAACAAACAACATCAGCATAAGTGAGACTTTAATTAATTAATTAATTAATCAATTAATTTGTATTTAGATAGAGTGCAATTTCCCAGGATTTAAAAGACTGTTTGTTTCCATTCAATTTTTTTTCTTCTTCTTCTTTTTTTTTTCTTTTTCTTTACTTCAGGCTGAAAACCAGTAGAGGGCACTGATAACCCTGTACATGGAAGAAGTCTAATGGAAAGATACTCACAAACAAAAAGTGGAATAGGGCTTTAAGACAGGGATCAAAACACAGGAGACTACAGACGTGTAGTTTGGGGATTTTTTTGACAGTCAAAACTATTTATACTACTAATGGGTGAAGCCTTCTTTGTTCCCCCCACCTTTAGTACATTTGAATGTGGGCTTCTAGAAAACATTCTAACATATACAACAAGTATTTTGGGCAGAGTGAAACTTATTATTTAATAACATTTTCTTATCTAATTATCAGTTATTTTATTTGATTCCAAATGGTATGACACTGAAATCCTTTGTGTAGTATGAATTGGTTAGAAAATGGAAGTAGCCTTGGGTTAACAGGATTGCATTTTTACTTGATTTATCTTTCAGATTGTGTGTGTGTATTCAAAGTTATAAAAGGCATTTAAAAAGGTCATATCTATACCTTTCATTGGCATGTAAAGTGCCTGAGAAAAGAAAGAACATTATTTGTTCTTGTGTTAAGACCTGAAATTAATGTGGGTTTTGAATTTGGATCTTCAACAAAACGTAAGCAAGTGGTAATACTCTAGAATTAATGTATTTGTTTATTCTTTGATTGACAGAGGGAATTTGGCCTATGAAACAGCTGTGAAAACTGACCCTTACATAGTCAGATAGTAATGTCAAATGATGGAGTACTAGAAAAATAGCATATAATTTTCTCCAAGTCAGAACCTGTATAATAAGGAACTCTCTCAAAGTAATCCCAGCACTTTTCAACTCTGCCAACTCTTTTAGAATTTTACTTACTAATACCACTACAATGATTTACTATATATATTATAAACAATTTTTGGAAGCCCACGTTCAAATACTGAGTACTATTTTATAGGATGGATATTAGTGTCCTAATAGACTTTTCATAACCAGGAAATCTGTATTTTACCTATGCTGAAGGTAATAGTCTGCCTTCATCACCCACTGGAATCATTAATTTTTAATGCCTCCACTGAGGTATCATATGCCTTCAAAACAAGAATAAATATACTTTCAAAGAAACATAGAAGAGTTCATTTACAAGATGTTTTATACTTTTGCACTTGGAGGAGTCTGTGGAAATGGTTAGCCTTATATCACAGAAAGCTGCATTCTCCTTCACTATGACTAGCTTTGATGAATGCTAAATATATTCCATCATTTATGATGACAGTAGGACCACAGACCCAGTGACACTTGATTCTAACTATTACTTTCCCATTATATAGTGATTTAATGAGCAGAACTGCAACAATGTACACATTTTTCTTGGCTTACTTCCTTTTTGGTAAAACTGTAATAGGATATGGCAGTTCATGGCTTTCTGCCTCTGGATGGCAGTAACTCCTGCTTAAATGTTCACAACCCTTAACTGTAATATCCTGAAGTAAGGATTTCCCATTCTTTGTCAGTTTTCTATCCAAAGAAAACACTAATTTTACTTAGTCTGAAATATATATATATATATATATATATATATATATATATATATTTATATACATGCATACGTATATATCTTAAATTTATACACACACACACATATATATGTATATACATACATACATACATACATACATTTGAAAACTAAGTATAAGTGAGGAATCTGTTTAATGTTAAAAATTGATAGCATAAATCCCAGGTTAAAAGGAAAATGAGGACGCAAAGAGCTAACCTAAAAAAAATTGGCATTTGGATATTTCCATATGTTTATATGTGATTCATTTTCTTTCTTACATAAATTAACAAATGCTGCTGAGCCAACCATATTTCTTACCTCGAGACAACGAGGCATTGCAACGGCTCTAGGAATATATCCAGGCTTTGGGAATAAGCATGTCTACCACTAAAATTATGTGCTCTGATTAATATAGTCCATCTGGATTTTCTGACTGTGACTTTTCATAGACACAAAGAATTAAAGAGCTTAAACATTAAATAAAATGAAATGCACACATGTTAAATGTAGTTCACTAAACTCTCCATGCAGTGGCTACTGGAGTGCCATAAACTAACATCTGGATTGGGCTGTGGGTTCTAATTTATTGTCTGTAATATTTTTTTCTGGTCCTCCTTGTACTTGTCCTTTTAAACCTGCTATTTCTTTCCTTTGAGTCCCTGGTTCTCCAACTCAGCCCTTGCACTGCCCTTGCACACCCTTGCACTGCCCAGCCCCTAAGATCATCTGTATTTGAAAAACTACTGAGACACTTTTTAGATCTTGCACTCTGCATTGAGGTGCTACAGCTATGCTTAAGAAGTGCTTCTGTTGCCTGCTTAGTTCCATAGGTTGTATAGCCTCCTGGCAAACCTACACAGCTTCCTTGCTGGGGAAGGATGGATCAGTAAGAAAGAACACTGTTGGAAAATGTTCTACATTTCAGGCATGTTTTACTTTTTATTCTTTTAACAAATGTCCCTCTGAGAATTTAAGGCTTTTTGAAAGTGATACATTAAGACTAAAATTTACTGCATAAGATACGTTCTTGGGCATGTCAACTTCTGATGTCTAATTGAAGTGACATCAGTTTCTGATGACTTCATAATAACTATCTTCAAACCAATGTTGATTTAATAGACTTTACTAAGTACTCATGCATGTAATTCTTTCTAACTCAGAAAAATGAATGTAATTTTTATAGCTTCTGGATGATACATTTTAAATAAATATTATTACAATGATGATTCTCTTTGCCTCAAATAAAATGGTCTATTTATGAGGATGAGGATTGGGTTTCCTTTGGAAAAAAGTGGAGAGTCTTCACTCAAAGTAAAGATGTACACAGAAATAGCTGGAACAGAAAAAGTTCCCAAACATAGAAGAATACATAAACTTGGTAGAAAATTCAAGGAAAGAATTCAGAGTCATTGAATCCAATAGTGTTTAGAAGCAAGTATAGAATCTGGTATATAAAACTTACAATCTGGAATGAAGTTAACAAGAATAAGTACAAGAGAGTCCAGCAAATTGGAAGGTGAAAAGAGAAGAGGGCTTGAGGAGCTACTTCTTAGAGCATCTTTTAACTTTTTTCCCCTATGATAGGAGTTGCAAATCTTTGTGCATCTAAGTTAGTTCCATAACCTGCTCATCAATAGACTGGTTCTTATCACTGGCCAAAATAAAGCTGTGACTCTAGGGAGTTATTGTATCTGGCGTCATCTGGCTTGGGTTACTTCTAGAGTGCAATGACATCCTTATCCCCATGTAGACAAGAACTGACCACATTGCCAATAAAACTAATGTCATGGGTAGAATCCAATGTTCTGAAGATTTGTGTCTAAGCTGGGTCAGTGCCCTTAATAGTTTCCACTCTGCCTACTTCTGAAACTGCAGGGTACCTTTTAAAAATGTCTGCAGAATGTTTTTTATTCAGTGGAGTTCTCCTAAGTTCCACCTCTGCCCTTCCTCCCTAGGTCCTCCCTTGACTTATTTCCATGATTTCCATTATCCTGCTTTGTATTTAGTTATTCATTCAATAAATATTTATTGGGTCCCTAAAAAAAGCCAAGTATTGTGAGACATTGTTAAGGATGCTAGGTATACAATAGTGAGGAAATAGATTGTGACCTTCCATCATGATGTTTATAGTTTGAGGAGGGATGCAGGCAAAAGAAGAAGAAGGAGAAGGAGGAGGAGAAGGAGGAGAAGGAGGAGGAGGAGGAGGAGGAGGAGAAGGAGGAAGAGGAGGAGGAGGAGAAGATACTCTCTCTCTGCCCCTTCCCTACTTGCTCTCTTTCTCTCTCTCAAAATAAATAAATAAAAACTTTAAAAAATGCATCCCCCATTGCTATGGTATTCACTATCATCCTTACTCACTATCTATTCTAAATGCTCCCCAACCTCAGCTACCACCTCTGCAGATCTTGGTTTTTTAGTTTATGATGTAATCTTAGCCCTCATTCCTGTTATACCCAAATCCCTGGTAATAACAACCATCTTAGGTCACGGCTGTGGTATGGTCATAGTTCTAATTGGGTAAGGGAGTGGGTCATCCTAAGTGAACCAAGTGAAACACCTAGGTTCCAACTATATTCTTCACTTCACTCATTGTGTGAAAAAAAGCACTATATTCTCATGATGGTCAAAATCAAATGTCCCTGCCACTAATGTTGACTCTTCTTCTTGCCTGTTGGTCTTCGAATACAATAAGCCCAAAGTGCCTAGGGGACAACTATGATATGTAGTTCAGTGGGAACTGTGGTGTGTTCTTTGGCTAGAGTGTGCTCCTTTGGGAACCAGGACTTTTAACCAAGAGTTGTGGGTATGGAAAGTTCCTCAGTGGATCATTAGGGATGATGATAATTGAGGTCATTCATGCTTCCATTCCTTATTGCCCTAACTTATGTGTTCTTCCTATTAGAAACATAGCACAATATTGGAATTCTCTAATTTAGTGCAGCATTAAGGAATAAGGGAGAAGGAAAATCTTACTAGTGGGTAGAACAGAAAGTGGTGAATCTGATCATTTATGCTGTATGAAAGAGAAAGTGGTTGGTGCTAGTATATATGTAGATTCTGGGCAATGGCCAATGGTCTGAATGTCTGATCAGAGATACAGAAGAAAGAAATATGGTAGTGGCATATGAAAGTAGAAATAAAACATGAAGATTTTTTGTATCACATCTTAATGTCTACTGGAAAGCATTAACCACAGAAGATGCACTAAATAACCAAGAATACAACTCATCTCATTGATATTAGCCTGTCATCAGTAGCAGCAACCCCAGAACTAACACAAGGGTAAGTGATAGGAATAGCAATGGTAGAAGAAATGTAGGATATACATGAGTCCAACAGCATAGACTTCTACTTCCTATGACTATTATAGCTGTTGTCATTTCTGAATGCCCAGCCTACCAACATTGTATTCCCAATATGACACCATTACTTAAGAGGATTAGTTGGTGGCCAGTTGACTACATTGGGTCTCTTCCATCCTGAGAGAGCTAGTGGTTAGTACTCATAGGGACAGATAACTCCTATAACTCCTATAAGTAACGTACAACAGCCATTTCTTAAATGTGGCAGGAATAGAGTCATCACCTGCTTTTGGCTTTAATCACATACGTGGCCAATTGGCATGTGAAGGTTGGGTTTTTTCCCTTCTTCATTAAGCCTGTCCATGGGACCCAGATGGCCTTACGTATGAGCTGAGGGAGGGATGCTGTTGCAACTTTGGGATGTGACATGGGTGACTGGACTAACATGCCCTCTGGCCATGGTTGGACTTGATGCACATGCAACATTTCCATCTCACAGTGTGTGCATTCTGGGTCTACCCAATTTTATGAATATTTGGGACTGACAGAATTGGGGCAAAATGACTGGGCTTTTATACTCCTGCCTACCTTAGGCACCAGATATAGGTTGCTCTAGGAAAATTGTGACTGCAGAGGTGGCTTTCCTGCTGGTGATCCTGCTTTCCTGAGAAGAAAGGACATTCCAAACTGAGCTATTAGAATAGGTGTGGAAAGTTATAGGGTGTGGAAAACGATGGCATTTTTAGGTGATAATAAATGTTTATATGTTTTTAGAGCATAAAGTACAAGGAAGAAAGATGTTGAAGATGCCACAGAGGACTTGTGTATGCAAAGCTATATAATGATTGTGAACATGAAATAATGATTATGACTCTTTTATTGAGTGATTATTCTGTATTATTTATAATATTCTCATTTATTCCTGAGGTTGCCAAGATATTATTATTGACAATTTATATATCAAGAACAAGGTTCACAGAGAATAAGTTATTCCCAAGATCATATATTTAGTACATAGAAAATCCAGGATTTGAACTTCTTTTGTTTTTAAATCCTATTTTGTATCACAAAAACATTCATTAGTTGACTGAGAGCATGAGAATCACATGGTCAAACTTTCAATTAAGACAGATAATTCTATGGGGAAAAATATGGGAATGTTAGATATGTTAGAAATAAGAGGATTGGACAGAGGCCATAATGAAAGTCTAGGTGTGAGATATGATAAAGGCGTGGCCAAAGGCAATGAGAGTGGGGGTGGAGAGGAGGGGTTAGAATTGAAAACAAAACCAAAAACAAAGTAAAGTTATCAAGACAGTGAGAATGACAGAAAGTAGAGGTTTCAGAGAGTGAGGAATGAAGACTGGCTTCATATTTCTATTTTAGGGGATATTGTGAATGGTGGTGCTATCAATAAAAGCTATAGTTTTGGATATAATTATTTGTGTATATGTGTGCTTCTTACATTGAAATGTGGTCAGAGACTACTGATTATTTCCGTGTTCCAGCCCTTACTGTAGCACCAGGCTCAATCTGTAAGTGTGGATAAGAATGTACTTTACTGATAATAATTTAATTACCACCATTATAACATGAAATTATTAGTTGAGTCAATATCTTCAAGGATAATGGCTAATTGAGGAATATAAAGAACATTTATAATATGTCTTCATCACAATTTTCATTCTGTAGAAGTATAATTTCTCTTTATTGAGGATTCCTATATTTATCTTTTTTTCTAGTACGTCTAGTTTTAAGATATTTTTTCAACGTTTATTTTTATTTTTGAGAGAGAGATACAGAGTGTGAATGGGGGAGGGTCAGAGAGAGAAGGAGACACAGAATCCGAAGCAGTCTCCAGGCCTGTTGTCAACACAGAGCTGTCAGCACAGAGCGTGATGCGGGGCTCAAACTCAGAGCCTGTGAGATCATGACCTGAACTGAAGTTGGCTGCTTAACCGACGGAGCCACCAAGGTGCCCCCAGTTTTAAGATATTTTTAAAATAAAAGTTCACCTCACTTCTAGAAAACAATTATTTACATAGTTAGAACACAAATTACACTTGATTGATGAAAATTTTGGCTGAGAACCAGGCACTGGGAAAAGTTAATGTAGAAACAAGATTATGACACTTTTGGATGCTAGAGTCTTGATATAATAGGTCTTTCACTGACATAATGGCTCCTACACGTACATTTTAGTATCAGACACCTTCTAAAGAAAACAATCTTTAAGTAGATCTTTTAAAATTTCAGTAAATAAACCTTTAAGGTCCATCTATCATACAATAAATTCTGCTTTTATTTAGGATATTATTAAGTATCTAGGCTTAGAAAGTGGCTTAACTAGTACACGAACTAGGTGTGTGTAATTGTAACAAGAATTAAAAAATGTCCAGTAAACATTGTCCACTTGTTTTATCCAAACATCCTTGTGGAAAGAGCCTAAGCTGTGGAGTCCGATCCAATTTGAATCTAACTTTCAGTATATACTGTTCAGATAACACTGTCAGTCACATAACTTCTCCAAGACTCAGTTCCTTATTTGTAAAATGAAGGTAATAAAACCTTTGCAGGATTGTTTCTAGCATTGTAGATAATGAAGGTAATGTATCTGGCATGTAATAGATACTCAGTAACAGGAACTGTTGTTATGGTTGTTGTTATTAATTACTACCGGTAGTGCGAGTGTGACTTACAAGCTTTATGACCTGGTGACATGAGCCCTTTGAGCTCCTTCCATTTATTTCTCAGCCAGTGCTTGCCAAGGGACGCGAATTACATCTTAATTCTAGTTTAAGTACAGTTGCATGGTAAGTCCAGTGGGTCAGTCGTGGAAACATAACTGTGTTACCTCCAGACAATCTAAAAGTGAACCCCTGACTTGATCAGGAGTTTTCTTAAAAAACTGTGAGAAAATCCTTGAAGTTTAAATGTCTTTTGTGTTTTACTTGCTGAAATCGAATGGAAGATTTGCCATTTGGGAATTGCCTGCATCAGTGCTTCCTTCCATTAGCAAAGATAGGTGAAAGTTGACTGTAATTAGCTGTAATTAGCTACTGATCTTTTTGGACAACCAGAAAATCTGGTTTTTCCTCCAGACATTAAGAGGGCACTCAGAAAGGATACAACTTTTGTAGTAGATAATTTTGAAGCAGATGATATTGAATCCCTCAAAAGCAGCACTTTTAGCATTGTTAGTTCTGTATGTATTTTTAGCATTTTTATTAAGATGTGTCATTGTCTAATGGGGGAAAAAGAAAAAAAAAACCAAAACACGTAGGAATTTTCCAAATGGCTGTATAGTACTGTGTATAAAACACTGAAGCTAATTGAATTGAATGGCTTTGAGCCCTTGGAAGTCACAAAGTGACAAGGTTTGCTTGACAGCTAGTGAGCGATTATTTCCCGTCCCACTGATTAATTTGGTCAATTAGTGGCAAATAGGAATGTCACAAGTGGAAAGGGTAATGAGAGTCATTATAAATGTAAAAGTAAAATTGAGGGCAACCTTGTCACAAAAGGGGTCTGCTTTGGGTAGTTTAGGCACTGATGGGACCAAGAGTTTATTCTCATTTATGTCTCTCTTTCTCTAGAGACTGAATCTTAATTTGACCAGAATGTCTAGGAAATCAAAATGGACCCATGGAAGCATTTTCTAATGTACATATAGAAAACTGTTTTTTTTTTAGCAGCATTTAAAATATTCATCTCCTATTTGATCTTTTAATTATATTCTCAAATTAAAATTTGCAGTTGTATTGTAGAACAACTCAGATAGATTTGAGTCTGAATACCCCAAATGCTGAGTATACCTATGACTTCTTAAGTGGGGAGTGCTAACTCACGCATTAGAACAAGACCACTTATTCTATTAGTTTTCTGTGGCTGCTGTAAAAAATTACTGCAAAATGGGTGGCCTAAATCAACAGAAGATTATTCTTTCTCAGTTCTAGGTGCCAGAAGTCTGAAATGTAGGTGTTGGCAGGGTTGGTTTCTGTTGGTTCACAAACTGGCCCCCTTACATAGAAGGCAAGGACAGACTGAAGAAAGAGGAAGACCACTTCAGATTGGTAGATGGCAGTTTTAATAAGCAGGGGAACTTACTTAGGAGGCTTGTCTTGGGTGGCCGAAAGAGGAAATAGATCTCTACATCTGCCAACCAGAATCTTAAAAGTTTATATGTAAGCCTTAATGAGGTTTAGTCACATATACTGTCCAGATGGTCTGAACAAAACCTTACTGTCTCAAGGCTATGTCTTTGGAACAGCTCCCACTGGAAGAATAGTAAACAGAGCACATATTCTGAGGACAGGGGAGGAGGTGAGAAACCTCTGATTGCCCAGGTCCAGTTCAGGCATCAACCAGTGGTCATGTTCTCTCTGTTAACCCCTTCAACAGTTCCTTCTGGAGGTTCTGAGGAAAAGTCTGTTGTGTGTGTCTCTCTTAGCTTCCAGCGGCTGCTGGAAATCTTTGGCCTTCCTTCACTTGTAGATGCAACATTCCAGTCTCTGTTTACATGTTCTTTTTGCGTGTCTTCTTTCCTTTTTTTCTAAGGTCAGTAGTCATTGGATTACTGTCCACCTTAATCTAGGATGATCTTATCTTAAGATCCTTAATTTACATCTGTAAGGACCCCTTTTTCAAAAAAGGTTACATTTACAGGTTCAGGTGGACATATCTTTTGGGGGACTGCCATTTAACCCACTACACTCATTTTTATAATGAACACCTTCCAGTCTGATTATGTCTTAAGAATAAAACTGAAAGGTTCTGGGAGGTAAAGATGATGCTGTGTGTGTACAGACAAGAATTTGTGGTCTTTGCACTGTGACTTCAGCTCACGATAGCTGATGAGCCAGTAGTGCCTACCGTACCCAAGTCAGCCTGCTGACAATCATCTCTGCATCTGATGCATCTTTGCCTCTCTCTTCATCAGCTGTTACTACTTCATGCTTTCGAACTTAGTATCTTACCTAAAGTGCCTTGCATTTAGTCCTTCTAAATATGTCTGTCTTTTCCTTATTCCTAATCAAAGACTGCCTGATCAGGTGCTACTCTGTCACAGAGATGTCTTCAGTTGAAGGAATGAAATAATAATCTTGGGAAAGGGGATTTTTTTTTCTTTGAATTCAACTTTTATATTCAATTTTCCCTGCTTTACTTTGACTTTTGAGCATTTTTGGCTAGGGACATCTCTTTCATTTGTCTTGTCAGTGGCTTCCTGATACTACTCTATCATCTTGCCTTTAGACTGTATACTGTTGCCAGATACTTTCTTCCAAAACAACAAATCACAGTTTTGCATAAACTTTTTGGTGATCCCATAATTACCGTAAGATAAACTAAAAAAGTTTTCCCATGGAATAAAACCCAACTCTATCCTATCCCTTTGGCTATGTTTCCCCCTGCAACTCTTACATCCATGATTTGAGATGAACAATGAATGAGCTTCTACCCAGGCCCAAACACATCACTCTCTGTCAAGTTTTTGTGCCTTTGCACAGGCTTATCCCTATGTGTGAAATGTGTTCTATCTTTTCCTTTTGACTCCCTATTAATCCTTTAAGACCCATTGCATATGTCATCCCTTCTCTGACACCTTCTCACACTCCAGGGGGACAGAGGTAGTCTCTTCCCTCTCAGAACTATATTTATATCTATATTATATCAAATATAAAGCTGTATTAACAATTTATGGGTAGTTATTCACTCAAACACATGCTTGAGTGAACTCACTGTGTTCAGGAGCTATGCACTGTAATTTTCTGAATATGCTTACTTCCTTCACTAGTCATTAAGCCCCATGGGGAAAATGATGGACTTTGTATCCCTAGGGCCTCACACAGTGACTAGGAGATCTAAATAAACACTTGGCAAATAGATGAATGAGCACATGCAAATGAAAGGAGAGATTTAATGTAGCTAAAGGATATTTTGGTCAATTCAGATACATTCTTAGGCTGTAGATATCCAGGTCAACTTTCTTAACTCATGATTGTTTACATTCCATCATATAACTTACTTACTATTATGAAACAGAGTTAAGCCGATATCCTAAGAAAAATTATATATTCAAAGCATAACTAAATACTTAAGAATGAAAGGATCAAGTACTGGCTTTCTTCAGAAGTGATACCAACAATTTTACATTCAGACCATCTAGAAATTAATCTCTGTCTAAACATAAATTCCCTCTAATAAGCACTCTAATGAAAACAGTGTAGACTATGCCCTTTAGTGTTTCCTGGAGTGACTTGTCAATGTGACACATTATATACATTACATCAGTGTGCCTTATTGTCAACCTCTGATTTGTCTGCTCTGTCCTTGTTCACCTTCCCAGGCAAGAAAGCACTGTATACTGAAAGTGTATATTGAGGTGGAGGATGCTGTGTTTGGCAATAAATGCAAGGGCACTGAAGACATATGCTTCAGGTTGACATGTAATACCTAACTCAGGGTTTCATTATCATTAAAATAAAAAGGAAGAAGAAAGTGAGTAGAAAAGGGGATGATAATTCATAGCCTAGATAGTATATTGGGATTTCATATGTCCTGTTTTATATGACAAGGCCAGCCTTTGAATGCAACATCCTTCTCTGTAACATACATTGACTTTGACACTACACCTTGATGAATGCATAGCCAGTGCATTGTTTGTCTCCCCTATACTTTGTTGGAACAAATAATAAGTTGTCCATTTTTATGTTTCACACTTTATTAAGTGTATCTCTGCTGGTGTCCATCTGCACAGCAAATTAACCAAAGTAAATAAGAAAGGAATAGGTCTTTATTCATGCAAAGCAATATTATAATCACAGAAACACAAAACATGTGCTCCTCATTGCCCTTATCAAATGGCTAACAGAGTTTTAAAATATGGCTTGACTTGTGTGTCATTCTCAATGTCCTTCAGTTATATACCTGAAACTATTTACTACCTAAACTATGGTATGTATTCAGGTGGCCAAAGTTATTTTACAGGTAATGTTCAGTTTTGAGAGTTTTTTAAACATTTACTCTTAATGAATGGAAATTTTTTGTGTGTTAAAAAGATGTATACAAAAGGCAAGATGATGCAAATAAAAGCAAAGGGATTAAGACTTAACAGATGTTTATACACTAGATTTATGACATTGGGCAATTTCCTTAACCTCTTTTTGCCTCAGTTTCCTCATCTGTAAAATGACAAGGTTGAATAACATCCTAAAATCATACCCTTATATAGCATTTATTCTATTCCTGGCACTGTTCTAAGTGCTTTTTATATAATTCACTGAATACTCACAGTGATCTTATGAAGTGTGATCTATTATCAATTCCATTTTTTTTATAGATGGAGAAAGGCAGTGGAAAGAGGCAACTTACCCAGTCACATAGCTAGTAAGTGACAGAGCTGAAATTTTCAATGGGGTATTCTGGCGTTAGGATCCATGATCTAATTGTTATCCTATACTTCTTTGAGTACTTTAGTGACTATATTTTTACTGTTATGTAGCAAGGGGAAATGTTATCTAGAAACTAGTACCTAATTTTGTATAAAATTTGTTTTATTGCCCAGAATCAGTAGGAGGTATAATATTCATACACCAAGCCAGTATGAATCTGTTTTTAAAAGTCTTTTATAAAGTAGTTTCTTGAAACTGCAATGATGAATCAGTGAAGAGGAGAGGACAAAAATAGGACAATTGAGCTGAACATTCCCATCCTTAATTCATCTTAGAAAGAATTTCCATTTCTTAATGGTTTGAGACTGATTCACTCATAGTAGATAAGATATTTCCTAGGGATATCAATCTTGTTTTTAAAGTTTTTATTTAAATTCCAGTAATCTTGCATACAGCATGATATTAATTTTAGGTGTACAATATAGTGATTCAACACTTACATACAACATGCAGTGCTTGTCACAGCAAATGACCTCCTTGATCCCCATCACCTATTTAACTCATCCCTTCCCCACCAGCTCCATTCTGGTAACCATCAGTTTGATCCCTATAGTTAAGAGTCTGGATCTTGGTTTGCCTCTTTCTCTTTTTTCCCCCTTGCTCATTTGTTTTGTTTTGTTTTGTTTTGTTTTGTTTTGTTTTGTTTTAATTCCACATATGAGTGAAGTCATGATACTTGTCTTTCTATGAGTAACTTTTTTCACTTAGCATAATACTCTGTAGCTCCATCCATGTCATTGCAAATGATAAGATTTCATTTTTATTTTTATGGCTGAGTAATATGTCTTTGCATACACACACACACACACACACACACACACACACACACACCTCCTCTTCTTTATCCATTCACCAGTTGGTAGACACTTGGGCTGTTTCCATAATTTGGCTATAAACATCAGGGTGCATGTACCCCTTTGAATTAGTATTTTTGTATTTGTTGGGTAAATGCCTAGTAGTGCAGTTGCTAGCTCATAGAGTAGTTCTATTTTTAACTTTTTGTGGAGCTTCCATACTGTTTCCCATAGTGGCTGCCCCAATTTTCATTCCCATCACCAGGGCAAGAAGGTTCCTTTTTCTCCACATCTTTGCTAACACCTTTTGTTTGTTATGGTGTTGATTTTAGCCATTCTGACAGGTATGAAATAATGTTGCATTGTAGTTTTGATTTGTAGTTCTCTGATGATCAGTGATGATGAGCATCTTTTCACTTTTCATGTGTCTGTTGGCCGTCTTTATACCTTCTTTGGGAAAATGCCTATTCACGTCTTCTGCCCATGGATTATTCATTTTTGGAGTGTTGAGTTATATAAGTTCTTTATATATTTTGGATACTAACCCCATATCAGATATGTCATTTGTAATTATCTTCTCCCATCCCATAGATTGCCTTTGTTGTTGTTGTTGATTGTTTCCTTCATCGTGCAGAAACTTTTTATTTTGATGAAGTTTCAATAGTTTTAGTTTTTATTCCCTCTTGGTTCAGGAGGCATCGCTATAAAGAAGTTGCTATGGCAGGAATATCAATCTTTAAAGATTGGGTGGAAAGCATAGAATATGCATAAATTTCTTACATATAATTACCTCCTCATAGATATGGAAGAAACAAAAACATACTTTTGGCCATGTTCCTTAGAATTGGACTTGGTCTGGAATAAAAAGGATTCTAGTTATGTATCTACTCTTGATGATGTCATTGGGGTGCTGGATAAGAATGTGGCCACTGTGAAAACTTTTAAGTGATAAAACGTTACTTTCTAGCAAAATTTTTATATGCAAGTAGTGTTGTTTAGTAAGAAATTTGTGATACCTGGACACAAAGTCAGAATTTGAATTCAGAATATACCATTTCATTGTCTCAGGACCCTGGGAAAATAAATATTTATCCCTCAGATTTATCATTTATAAAATCAGTTAATAATAATAATTTATCTTAAAGGTCTGTATGTTAATTAGTTTTATACACTTTAGGCATTATATGCAGATAAGTTATTATTGTGATTGTTATGGAAGTATTTATTAGACATGCCTTGCCAATGAATGTGTGATACTCCCTTCTCCAGTTTTCAGTTTCACGGTCTTTTTCCCCCCTGCATTTTAAGGCTTGAGGTAATATTTTCCAGATTTTTTGTACTCCAATTAGAGACATTTTTTTAAAACAACATATTGACTAATAGAAGAAGAAATAAAATGAAATTAGGAAAAGGATAACAGAAAAGGAAAAGTTTAGAGAAACAAAACAGTGTAGTGATCATCTTTTGATATTTCCAGCTTATTAGATTCCATAATATTCTATTATATTTTGGTAATACAACTTAGCTCCTGCATATGGTTCCTGTGAGGCTGTCAGTCACAGAATTGTACTCCCAGAGGGGTAGCCTTATGACCTAGACTTGGGCAATTGTTTTATTCATTGACAAACTGAACCAGAATTCTTCCCTGGAATTTTGTTGACTTTTAAAAGAGAAAAGCTGTCTTTTCACTTTTGTATCAATAGCTGGGACAACATAAATGTAGGACTGTCTGTGATCATATTACCAACCCCACCCCCACCATACTGTAGAAGAAATATACCTGTACTAGGAGAGAATGTGGCTAAAACACAGAGAAAATGAAACAGAGACAATGGGTGTAGAAAACCTTCATGGGTAATATGGTCCTGTGTTTGCAGCTAGCTGTCCCTGAGGCCCAATCCACTTGTAATTTTCTCATTCAGTCAGTGGATACTTACTGAGTTCCTACCAAGTCTACTGCTGAGCACTATTGTAGGTTTGGGGGATTTAAGAACACTTAAAAATACTTGCCTGGTGGGATTTACATTCTAGTAGGAAGAGGCAGACAATAAAATGCTAAGTAAATTACATAGTATGTTAGGGAATGATAAATCCTATGAGGTACAAGGGATTGAGTAGGGTGAAACAACAAGTAGGAAAGCATAGGAGTAAGGAAGTAGGCAGGTTTTGATTTAAATAAGAGAGTTACGGCCGGCATTTACACACATATGTGAAAGAAGTAGAGAGTGAGCCAAATAGGTATCTGGGAAGAGTGATCCAAGGAGCTGAAACAGCAAGTGCAGCAACCTCCAGCAAAAACAAGCCAAGTATATGCCAATGATAAGATAGCCAGTGTGGCTGAAACTGAAGGGAAAATTGAAGGAGGTAAAGTCAGAGAGGCAAAAAAGGATGGGTCCAGATTATATGGAGCTGGATAGCCATATGTGAGAGTTTTTGTTTTTATCTCTGTGAAATATGAAGCCACTATCAAATTTTAAGCATCAGAGTGAAGTGATCTGGGTTATACATTTAAAGGATTTGTTGAGAGTAGAGGGGAGGAGTCAAGATGGCAAAGTAGTATGGAGGGCCCTGAGCTTGTCTCATCCCTGAAACACAGCTAGATCAGGATCAAATTTTGGACATTTAGGAAATTGATCTGAGGATTCAACAATCTGCATAATTTGAGCCAGAGAACTTGGCAGGTATGCAGTGTGGAGAAGTGAATTGGGAGAGAGAAAAGCAACAGTGGCTCGGAGGTTAGGGACCCATTTTTGTGGTGAGAAGACGGGGCAGGGAGAGAGAGAGAGAGAGAGAGAGAGAGAGAGAGAGAGAGAGAGAGAGAGAAAGAAAGAAAGGGGGAGAGTGCAGCACATCAGGATTGTGCAAGAAACGCACTTGCCTGAATAGCTGAGCTGGAGAGAAAGAGAGAGAGAAAGGATGGAAACTCTCACAGGGGACTGTACAAGGAATCTATTCCCCAAAACCATTGATGGGGAGAAAGGTGAGAGTTTCAATACCACCAGGATTCTATAAACAGTGGGGCACAGAGTCTGAAGTTTCAGAGCTCAGTGCCTACAAGTGCTCTGGTGAGGAAGTAGGGTGAATACCCAGGAGCAGGCAGCGTGGTCTGAGGGGTCCATGGGCCACATGGGGAGAAGCAGTTTCCCTGCTTGTAGTGCATTTGGTAGAGGCCATATACCCTCCCTGTGGGCAAAAGTCCCTGTGGACCTGGAGAGCTGCCATATTTACTGATATTGGAACAAAGATGTCAAAGAGCAGAAAAACCTGGAGCCAGCTGTGTGTGTGACTTACCATAAACTTTGAGTCTCTGCCACTGAGCAATCATGGGGATGTTTTTGGGAACAAACTGATACTGGGCCATTGCTCTGAGAGGATATCCGACAAAGAATCAGTGCAGGTCCAAGCCATGGGGGTCTCTGAAGTGTGGGGGCTTTGAAACCCAGCCCCATCTGAGCTAAAACTCTGGAGGGAGACAAACCTGGCAGGCAGACAGCTTGGACATAGACAAGGTAAAGGCAGGGAACAGATGGAAACCTGAGACAAAGGAGGGTTGCTTGATCATGTGTCTGTGAGGGCATGAAATTGCTGTGCCAGAGACTAGAGAACTGTGTGAAGCTGTTTTCACCGATAGTGTGCATGCACACACCCATGGGGTTATTCCAGTGAGCTAAACAATGCCACCATGTGGAGAATGAAGCAGTTACACCAAACCCTGCCCACCTGCACCCTCCGGGCACATTCCCCAGAAGACCAGCACAAATTTCTTCCACCAGGTTAGTCTATGGACTATGGTGTGCTGCAGAGTTTCAGTTTGGGGGAACCTGGATGTAACTTCATTTGAGTTTCATTCTGTTTGTTCATTTTGTTTGTTTGTTGTGTTTGCTGCTGTTTCTGCTCATGTTGCTTTCGTTTTTCTTTCTTTTCTTCCTCTTAGATACAGAAAGATTTTTTTTTAATTTTTTTATTCTATTTTATTATCTCTATTTTTTTAGATTATTTGACTTTTTTTTTACTTTTTAAATTAATTTTTTTCCTTTCTCTTTTTCCTGTTTTCTATCAAGCTTCTCTCAACAAGCAGATCAAACACACCTAGAATCTAGCTTCCTTTATTTGATATTTTTGTTTTGTTTTTAATTTTAATTTTTAATTTTATTATTTTTTCTTCTTCCAAAATGACAACACAGAGGAATTCACCCCAAAAGAAAGATGATGGCCAATGATTTAATCAACACAAGATGTCTGAACTACAATTTAAACCAAAGTTATAAGAATACTAGCTGGGGTTGAAAAAAGCATAGAAGACACCAGAGAACCCCTTTCTGCAGAGATAAAGAATAAAATCTAGTCAGGCTGAAATTAAAAATGCCATAAATTAAATGCAATCTCTAATGGGTGCTATAACAGCAAGAATAGATGAAACAGAGCAGTGAATCAGTGATATAGAAGATAAAATGGAAAATAATGAGGCAAAAAAAAGGAAAACAAAAACAAAAGATCATGATACAAGACTTAGAGAACTCAGCAACTTATTAAAGAGGAATAACATTCATATCATAGGAGACCCAGAAGATGAAGAAAGAGAAAAGGGGGCAGAATGTTTATGTGCGCAAATTGTAGCTGAAAACTTTCCTACTCTGGGGAAAGACACAGATGTCAAAATCCAAGAAGCACAGAGAACTTCCATTAGATCAAAAAAACCTGACCATCACCAAGGCATATCATAGTTAAATTCACAAAATACACAGTTAAGGAATGAATCCTGAAAGCAGCAAAGAGAAAAAAGTCCTTAACCTACAAGGGAAGACAGATCAGGTTGCAGCAGATCTATCCATAGAAACTTGTCAGGCCAGAATGAAGTGGCAGGATATATTAAACATGCTGAGTCAGAAAAATATGAACCACAAATTCATTAATCAGAAAGATTGTCTTTAAGAATAGAAGGAGAGATAAAGGGTTTCCCAGACAAACAAAAACTAAAGGAGTTTGTGATCACTAAACGAGCCCTGGAAGAAATTTTAAGGGAGACCCTTTGGAGAAACAAAACAAAACAAAAAACACCAAAGCAACAAATATTAGAAAGGACTAGAGAATGTCACCAGAAACACCAACTGTGAATGCAACACAATGGCACTAAATTAATATCTTTCAATAATCACTCTCAATGTAAATGGACTAAATGCTCCAATCCAAAGACATAGCACATAAGAATGGATGAAAAAATCATCTCATCTATGTGCTGCCTACAAGAGATTCATTTTAGACCTAGAGACATGTTGTTCAGAGTGAAAGTAAGGGAATAGAGAAACATCTATCATGCTAATGGACATCAAAAAAAAAAAAGCCTGAGTAGCCATACTTACATTTGACAAACTAGATTTTGAATCAAAGACTGTGTGACAAGAGATGAAGAAGGACATTATAAGGGATGTATCCAAAAGATCTAATAATTATAAATATTTATGCCCCCAACTTGGAGCACCAGAATATAAATCTTTTAATCACAGCCATAAAGAAACTCATTGATAATAATACAATAATAACAGGACACTTTAACACCCCACTTACAGCAATGGACAGATCATCTAATCAGAAAATCAACAGGAAATGATGACTTTGAATGACACACTGGACTGGATGGACTTAATAGATATATTCAGAACATTTCATCCTAAAGCAGCAGAACACACATTCTTCTCAAGTGCACATGAACATTGTCTAGAATCGATCACATACTGGGTCACAAATCAGCCCTCAACAAGTACAAAAAGATCAATATCATATCATGCATACTATCAGACCACAATGCTATGAAACTTGAAGTCAATGACAGGAAAAAATTTGGAAAGACCACAAATCTTTGGAGATTAAAGAACATCCTATTAAGGAATGAATGGGTTAACCAAGAAATTAAAGAGGAAATAAAAAGTACATGGAGGCCAATGAAAATGAAAACACGACAGTACAGAAACTTTGGAATGTAGCAAAAGAGGTCATAGAGGGAAGTATATAGCAATCCAGGCCATCCTGAAGAAGGAATTAAGGTTTCAACCTAACCTTACACCTAAAAGGGCTGGAAAAAGAACAGAAAATATAGCTCAAAACCAACAGAAGAAGGGAAATAATAAAGACTAAAGCAGACATTAATGTTATGGTAAAAAAGCACAACACAGTAGAACTGATCAATGAAACTAGCAGGTGCTTCTTTGAAAGAATTAACAAAACTGATAAACCCCTAGCCAGATTGATCAAAAAGAAAAAGGAAAGGACCCAAATAAATAAAATCACAAAAAAGAGGAAAGATTCACAACCAACACTGCAGAAATATAAACAATAATAGAATATTATGAGAAATTATACACCAACAAATTGGGCAATCTGGAAGAAATGGATAAATTCCTGGAAACATATAAAGTACCAAAACAGAAACAGGAAGAAATAGAAAATTTGAACAGACCCATAGCCAGTAAAGGAATTGAATCAGTAATCAAAAATCTCCCAACAAACAGGAGTCCAGGACTGGATGATTTCCCAGGGGAATTCTATCAACCATTTAAAGAAGAGTTAATACCTATTCTTTTGAAGTGTTGCAAAAAATAAAAATGGAAGGAAAACTTCTAAACTCACTTTATGAAGTCTGCATTACCTTGATTCCAAAAGCAGACAAAGACCCCACTAAAAAGGAGAATTACAGAACAATTTCACTGATGAACATGGATGCAAGAATTCTCAACAAAATACTAGAAAATTGAATCCAACAATATTTTAAAAGAATTATTCACCACAATCAAGTGGTATTTATTCTTTGGGGGCAGCAGAGTTTCAATATTTGCAATTCAATCAACGTGATATATCACCTTAATAGAAGAAAGGATAAGAACCATATGATTCTCTCAATAGATGCAGGAAAAGCATTTGAAAAAATACATTTAAAATATCCTTTCTTGAATAAAAACCCTCAGGAAAGTAGGGATAGAAGGAACATACCTCCAGATCCTAAAGGCTGTATATGAAAGACACACAGCTAATATCATCCTCAATGGGGAAAAACTGAGAGCTTTCCCCCTAAGGTTAGGTACATGACAGGATGTCTACCCCCACCACTGTTGTTTAATATGGTACTGGAAGTCCTAACCTTGGCAATCAGACAAAAAAAAAAAAGAAAAAAGAAATAAAAGGCATTCAGATTGGCAAGGAGGAAGTCAAACTTTCACTCTTCACAGATGACATGATACTCTACTTGGAAGACCCAAAAGGCTCCACCAAAAACTGCTATAACTGGTACATAAATTGTGCAAAATCTCAAGATATAAAATCAGTGTACAGAAATCTGTGGCATTTCTATACACCAATAATGAAGCTGCAGAAAGAAAAATCAAGGAATTGATCCCATTTTCAATTACATGAAAAACCATAAAATACCTAGGAGTAAACCTAACCAAAGAGGCAAAAGTTCTGTACACTGAAATCTGTAGAAACCTTATGAAAGAAATTGAAGAAGACACAAAGAAATGGAAAAACATTCCATGTTCATGGATTGGAAGAACAAATATTGTTAAAATGTCTATTCTACCCAAGGCAATCTACAGATTGAATGCAATCCCTATCAAAATGCCACTAGAATTCTTCACAGAGCTAGAACAAACAATTCTAAAATTTGTACGGAAATTGAAAAGTCCCTGAATAGCCAAAGTAATGTTAAAAAAAACCCCAAACCTGGAGACATCACAATTCCAGACTTCAAGCTGTATTACAAAGCTATGTTCATCAAGACAATATGATACTGGCAAAAAAACAGACATATAGATCAATGGAACATAATAGAGAACCCAGAAATGAATTCACAAGTTTATGGCAAACTAATTTTTGACAAAGCAGGAAAGAATATCCAATGGAAAAAAAGACAGTCTTTTCAGCAAATGGTGCTGGGAAAACTGGACAGCAACATACAGATGAATGAAACTAGACCACTTTTTTATACCACACACAAAAATTAACTCAAAAATGGATTAAAGACCTAAATGTGAGACAGGAAACCATCAAAATCCTATAGAAGAACACAGGCAACAACTTCTTTGACCTCAGCCACAGCAACTTCTTACTAGACATGTCTCTGTAGGCAAGGTAAACAAAAGCAGAAATGAACTCTTGGGACCTCATCAAGATAAAAAGCTTCTGCACAGCAAAGTAAACGATCAACAAAATTAAACAGCAACTGATAGAATGGAAAAAGATATTTGCAAATGACAGATCAGATAAAGGGTTAGTATCCAAATTCTATAAGACTTTATTCAACTCAATGCCCCCAAAACACATAATCTAGTGAAGAAATGGGCAAAAGACATGCACAGACATTTTTTTCCAAAGAAAAGTGGCTAACAGATGACTAACAGACCCATGAAAAGATGCTCCACATCACTCATCATCAGGGAAATACAAATCAAAACCACAATGAGATACCACTTCACACCTATTAGAATATCTAAAATACAACTCAGGAAACAACAGATGTTGACAAGGATGTGGAGAAAAGGGAACCCCTTTGAACTGCTGGTGAGAATGCAAACTGGAATGCACTCACTCTGGAAAACAATATGGAAGTTCCTAAACAAGTTAAAAATAGAAGTACCCTATGACCCAGTAATTGTACTGCTAGGTATTTATCCAAAGGATACAAAAATTCTGGTTAGAAGGGGCACATGCACCTCAATGGTTATAGCAACTGTATCAACAATAACCAAATTATGAAAAATTCAAATGTCCATCTACTGATGAATGGATAAAGAAAAGATGTGTGTGTGTGTGTGTGTGTGTGTGTGTGTGTGTTTGTGTGTAATGGAATATATTACTTGGGGATCAAAAAGAATGAAAGCTTGCCATTTGCAACTACATGGATGGAACTAGAGTGTATTATGCTAAATGAAATACAAATATCATATGATTTCACTCATGTGGAATTTGAGACACACAACAGGTAAACATAGGGGAAGGGAAGGAAAAATAACTTAAAAACAGGAAGGCAAATCATAAGAAACTCTTAAGTACAGAGATCAAACTTAGGGTTGCTGGAGGGGTGTTGAGTGAGGATATGGGCTAAGTGTGATAGGCATTAAAAGGGCACTTGTTGTGATGAGCACTGGGTATTATATGTAAGTGATTAATCAGTAACTTCTACTCCTGAAACCATTATTACACTATGTGTTAGCTAACTTGGATTTAAATTTAAAAAAAGAAAGAAAGAAAAAGAAAACTAAATGGCAGTGGTAAGGAAGGTGTTATCTCAGTTTTGAGGATGAATTAGCTGAGGGGAAAGAAGATTGATAGTTGTGTGAAGACTAGAAACAGAATATTTGACTCTTTATTCAGTGTGTTAGAATTCCTCCATAGTGCTGGACAAAGTGTGCTTGGGCATACTTGAAATTACCACTGCCAGAAATCTAGCATTGCACTGTCTAAAACAGTAGCCCTGGGCGACATATGGCTACTAAGCACTTGAAATGTGGCTAGTCCAAACTGAGATATGAGAAGTGTAAAATACAAACCAGAGTTTGAGGCTTAGTACAATTAAAAAAAAAAAAGACGAATGTACAGAATGTAAAGTATCTCAATACTTTTATGGTGATTATATGTTGAAGTGAGAATATCTTAGACACATCAGGTTAAATAAAATATTTTATTAAAATTTAAAAAATAAAAGATTTATTGAGAAGGACTGTACGGATGAGCAACAAAGGAAGTAGAAATAACTAGGAAGGAAGCTATTTTAATAATTGAAGGAGGAGATAATTACTGGTGACTTGGACAAGACTATGAGAAATGATTGGGTTATGGATTTGAATACAAGGTCAGATGGATTTCCTGAGGTATTGGATGATATTAGGAGAAAATGAGAAAGATCAGTGATGATATCATTTTTTCCCCCTGAGCAACTGTTATCAGCTGAGATTTTGTGGGTGGTAGGTGGAGCAGGAGTTTAGTTTTGGACATGTTGGATTTAAGACATCTGTTAGACATCTGTGTGCTTATGATAATAAGGGATTGAATATGTAAATATGGAGTTAAGAAAATGGGTCTGTGAAAGATATGAATTTGGCATTAATGACCTGAAAAGGGAGGAGTTTGCCAAAACAATATATGAAGGTAGAGAAAATCTAAGTACAGAGTACTGGGGCAATCCAATATTTAGAGGTCGTAAGAACTGCAGAGGAATCCCTCCAAGAAGTGAATTCTAAAGTGTGAGAGAAATCAGTAGAGGGTGGTGTTTTGTCAGGCAAGTGAAGAAAATGGATCCAGGAGGAAGGCATGATCAACTGTGTCAGATGGGTCAGCACGGAAGCCACTGATGGCCTTGTTAGGAGAAGTTTCCTGGAAGTAGTTTCAGTGCAATAGCTGGAGTAAAACTTGACTAGAATGCTTCTAAGAAATTACAAGAGAAGAATGATTGGTGGACAGTGAGGATAGGCAACTTTGTTGTAGATTTTTGCTGTGAAGGGAAACAAATACATAAGGCGGCATTTGGCTGCAAAGAAGGAGTGCTCTTTTAAAAACATATTTTCTTTTTTAAGAGAAAATATTTGTGGCTCAATGGGAATGATCTAGGAGGAAAAGAAAAATTGATGATGGATAAGTAAGAGGAAAAATTTCTGGATCACATTCCCTGAGCAGGGGAGAGGAAAATGGAATTAAGGGGGCAAATGCAGAAGGATTTTTTTTAATGCAGAAGTATTTTACAAGAAAATAGTCCATCTATAGTAATAGGAAGAAAGAGTCTATGGAAACAGATACTGTTATGGGTTAAATATAGGAGGTTAGAGTCTGAGGAACTTCTCTTTCTAGGTTCTTGAGCCAATGAATTTGACTTACACCACTTCAAGATAGTTCCTAATATAACCAAAAGTCTCTTGAGAGAACAAACAAAGGAAGTTAAATACTTTCCCCAGAGTCACATAGCTAATAACATAGCGTACTGCTTGATGTAGTGACACTGGAGTTAGCGAGATCTTGGAGCTTGTTTTTGATCCTAAGGCTAATCTGACTCAGGCCTGTAAAGAGCTTCTTCTTCATCATTCTTGCTAGTTGTTTGTTGAGCGGCTAATAGGCATCATGTGGTTAAAAAAATAAACATGTGATGGTATCAGTGAAGAAGAGTTACTTGGTACATTGCTAAAATACAGTAGGGGAATTTCATTAGTTCAGAAATATCTAGTGGACTTCTTGAAAGAGTGACATTTAAGCTGAGACTGGTATGATGAGGAGAAGTTAAGAAGGCAAAGGGAGGATGCAATGCATTTGAGGCACTGAAAACAAGGTTGAACACTATTTGTGGTAAGAGAGAACATAAAAGTGTGAGGGAGGAAATGAACAAAGGACTGGAGCAGAGACTTCAAAAGGAAGTTGATAATATGAGACTAGAATGTAGAGCAAGATCACGGGTCTTCTAAAAATTTTTTTTAATTTATTTATTTTTGAGAGACAGAGACAGCCAGGCAGAGTGTGAGCAGGGGAGGGACAGAGAGAGGGAGACAGAATCTGAAACAGGCTCCAGGCTGTAAGCTGTCAGCACAGAGCCTGATGCAGGGCTCGAACTCACAAACCGTGAGATCATGACCTGAGCCGAAGTCAGATGCTTAACCAACTGAGCCATCCAGGCGCCCCAATCAGGGGTCTTCTAATAAGGGAATTTAAATACAAGTAGATAAAGGTAGCTCATCTTCTCTCGTGGACACACCAAAATCTTCAATTAGTAGGACAACTATCTCTGAGAATGAACTGAGGACTAGCAGAACAGATCTTATATAACTAAGGATATAAAGAAAAAGCTACATTGAAATGGGAAAAGGGGGTAGAGATGTGATCTATTAAACAGAGAGAGAGAGAGAGAGAGAGAGAGAGAGAGAGAGAGAGAGAGGTAAACTGAGAAACAGACTCTTAACTCTAGAGAACAACTGATGGTTACCAGAGGGGAAATGGGTAGGGGGGATGGGTTAAATAAGTGATGGGGATTAAGGAGTGCACTTGTTGTGATGAGCACTTGTATGGAAATGTTGAATCGCTATATTGTACACCTGAAACTAATATTACAGTGCATGTTAACTAACTAGTATTTAAATAACGTAAAAAATAAAAAAAAATAATACCTTAAGACAAATGAAAATGGAAATGCAGTGGTCCAAAATCTATGGGACACAGCAAAAACAGCTCTAAGAGTGAAGTTTATGGTAATATAGACTTACTTCAGGAAACAAGGAAAATCTCAAATAATCTAACCTTATACCTGAAGGATCTATAAAAATAACAACAAACAAAGCCTATAGTTAGGAGGAGGAAGGACATAATAATGATTAGAATGGAAATACATGAAATAGACCAACATTTAAAAAAAATAGAAAAGATCAACAAAACTAAGAGCTTGCTCTTTGAAAAGATAAACAAAATTGATAAACCTTTAGCAATAAAGATAAAAAGAGAGAGGGCCCAAGTAACTAAAATAAATGGAGTAAGAACATGGGATACCCTTGTTCATTTCTTTGTGCTTTTGTTGTATTTCTCTGCTTTAAAATTTGTTTTTAAATTTTATTCATTTTGAGAGAGAGAGAAGTGGGAGGTGCAGAGAGAGTGGGAGAGAGAGAGAGAGAGAGAGAGAGAGAGAGAGAGAGAGAGAGAGAATCCCAAGCAGGCTCTGCACTCTCAGCACAGAGCCCAGTGTGAGGCTTAAGTCCATGAATGGTGAGATCATGACCTAAGCTGAAACCAAGAGTCAGATGCTTAACTGATTGAGCCACCCAGGCACCCCTCTGCTTGGCAATAGAGGTGCAGAGGAGTTCACAGTATAAATTATTCTTTTTTTAGGTCTTTATTATAGTTTGTGATCTTGAATGTTTTCTCTTTATTCATTAAAGTAAAACAGCAGAGAAAATTAGAAAAAAACATAAAAATAAAAGAGAAGCAAATAAAAATTATCTGAGAGCTTGCCAGAGATAGTACCATTCACATTTTAGAAAAATTTATCTCTATCTTTATATATGCTTTTTCACTTTATGTTTTTCATAAGTATTTTCCAGTCATCAAATTAACTTTGAAAACATCAATATTAAAATTTCTATAATATTGTATGTAAAGGTTTTCCACAACATATGTAACTCTTTTCCTTTGGTTTTATGTTTTCAATTTTATACTATTATAAGCAATTCTGCATAAAATATCATTGTACAAGACTTATTTAACAACTGATTATTGATGTAGAAAATGTTGGGGTTCAGAGCTGATGGCCAAGAAAGAATTATTGAGGTGTCTTTGATGTGAAAATGTGGTTTTATTAAAACACAGGGACAGCACCTGTGGGCAGAAAGAGTTGCACTGGGGTTGTGATGGGTGACTGGTTATATATCTTCAAGTTGGGAGGGGGTTAGGGATAGTGTAGGTCTCTAAGGAATTTTGGAAGCAAGGTTTCCATGACTTTGAAGGGGCTAGCTGTTGTTAGGAAAGGTCATTTATTACCGTTTAGTAAAAACTCAGTCATGAAACCCTTCAGATATATATTAGTGGGCCATCAGCTTGGAGTATGATTACCACCATTTATCTGTGGTGGGGGTAGAGTTAAAGGAAGTTTCCAAAGGAATTTTTATATGTTAAAGTAGACTTAGAGGATCCTGGGGGGTCAGACTGAGATTGCCTTTTGCCCTCAGCAAAGTGTCATCATCGAGGCAGCTGAGTTCCTAGAGGAATGTCACTCTGCCTTGTCAATGGGCTCTAAGTTGTAAGGAAATTTAATTTTTCATTTGCCTTTGTTTCCCACACCAATTATCTCTTTAGAATGTACTCTGAGAAGAGAACTTATTCTATTAAAATGTAAGAATATCATTAAAAGTCTTAATGCAAATCACTAAATTGTACTGTGTTTATGTGTATTTAATCCTGCCCTATCAGGGAGATTCAGGGAAACTCTTTTTAGGTCAGGCGAGTTTTAACAGTTTATTTAGCTCAGCATGCGTTTCTTGAACCCATACTATGTACCAAGGGCTCTGTTAGGCATTGGAGATCATCAGAAATGAAAAAGGCAGTTTTGCTCCAGTGAATTATACTTCAGAGAAGTACTGTGCTTCTCCTCTAATCAAGGAGACATTTTACTCTGAGGCCCCATCCTCCCATCTCCTAACCCAACCCCCAGTTTAACTCATCTCTTTCCTGTGGAGGCCTTGCTGCATTTTGGTTATGCTTTTTCGCTTCCTGAATCATTAGACTTGGGTTAGATCTTAATTCTTTCCTATATATTCATGGATAGTTTAACATTTTAAACTTTCACCTCTTTTTAATGAGGATAATAATGCTACTGATATCACTGTGTTTTTTTTTGTTATTGTTGTTAGTATTAAATGGCATCATGTATGTAAAACAGTATAGTGTCTTACACATGATAAACTTGCAATAAATGTCAACTGTTATTATGTTTCTACGTTGCAAAGACTGAAGTGTCAGTTCAATACTTATTCAGGCCTTGAACAGTTCTGGAACTTAATTTTCAATGACAGGTGAAGATCCAAAATAAAGGTGGTGTAGAAAGAAGTGACATGAGACTGTTCATGTCACAATAAACGGTAGGAATGGAGAGAAATAATGTTAATATTAGGTGCCTTTTATTATTTTGATTTGGCCAGCCAATTTTTAAAACCTTTACATATATTAATTTTACCCTATAAGTCAGGTACTGATGTTATTTCTATTTTACAGATGAGAAAATTGAGGCAAAGAGAAATTATTTGATTTACTCAATAATTTGTGAAGAGAAGTTAAATATGGTGCTTCTCTGCTAGACATTTCAAAAGTGTCTTTTATCAGTTGTTTCAGTAGCTCTTCAGAGTAGTTACTGAAATAAATATTATCATTCTCACTTTATAGATGAGGAAACTAGAACTTAAGTAGTATCAGGAAAGTATCTCTGGTTCCATGGCTAGGAAAGATAACTGCATTTGAATACACACTGGCATGCCACCCAACTTCTGTGGGTTCCTTTCCACAGTGCCTTTTACTTTCAGGAATAAACAGTGAATTGTCTTAAGATTTGCATAACCAACATAATTTATAACATTATATGTATAAATAGCATATATATGTATTAAATTTGTTTTCTACCATTCACCCAGTAGACCACAATCTAAATAAATGCAAGAATATCATAAAGTAAACAAAAAGATTCTTCTCAATGAACTGTAATTTATGGAAACATATAGCACAATTTAAAGATTTAACATCACTCTAATTTTGATTTTCCTTTAGAATAGAAGCATACAGGTACAATCATTTGACTTTTGACGGTTGTATAAAAGATAATTATAGCTTTTCACCTTCTTCAAAGCCAACATTTAAATGAAGACAGCAAAATCTGGTTTGAAAATCTTTATCAGGTCATTCCCCAAAGAGTCTTAATTGTAGCAAATGCTCTGCCTGCCAATTGGAAGGGTTTTCCCATTGGAGCTGTGTGTTTATTCTACAATATGGAACATAATTTGAAAAGGAAGTTCAAGGCCTAGCACTGCCATGTGACTGGACATATTGAAATCCAATAGGATTGCAGAAGGTAAGTGAACAGCAGGTGCTCCATCTGCAGACCCCTCCATAATGAGTACAAACAAGTGAAGTCTCATCTCTCAGTTTCACTCTCCTTGTCGTTGGAAAATTAACATTTTGGAGTACAGATGAGTGAGGTAGCTAGAAAGGGCCCCACACCTTTTCTTTAAGATTTAAATATTAGATAATAGGTGTATTATGTTGAGGTGTATGTTGAGGATTTAAATGCAAAACCACATTTTCTATCTTTGAAGTAAACCTAATCGGTTTACCAAACCAATCTGTGTAAGGTTTATCTGTGAAAAGTCAATCACTAAGTATTGAAACTGCAGGTCAGCAGTCCTTAGCAGCAGAATTTTTCTGTACCATAGAATGTACTTAACTTCTTCCATCAGTGGTAAGATTTGTTAGAAAATAAGCATTTAATACAGATCCACAGTGCTTTACCTGCAATTCCAAACTTAGAACAATTTTGAAAACAGTTTTAAAAAAAGATGTCAAATTTACATAAAATAACAGATCCTAATGTTCAGTTAGATGAGTTTTGACAGCTGTATACACCTGTGCAACTTCCCACACTTTCAAAAAAAAAAAAAGATATAAACTATTTCCATGCCCCACAAAGTTTCCTTCTTGCAGCCTGCTCCATTTTCTCCATAATCTTCCCAGAAAACATTTCTAATTTTTCTATCAGCACAGATTAGTTTTGCTTGTTTATAGGCTTCACATAAACAGTCATATAGCATATTATCTTTTCTGCCTGAATTATTTCATTCAAAAACTTTTGAGATTCATCCTTATTTTATTTGAAATATGTTCTCTTTTTCCTGAGTTTCATTCTCTTATATAAATATAACACACTTTGTGTATCCTTCTGTTGATGAACATTTGGGTTTCTTCTAGTTATTGGCTTATGAATAATGCTGATATGACTATCCTCATAGAAATCTTTTTTGTGGATATGTATTTTTATTTTTCTTGGGTAAATATCTAAGAATGGAGTCTCTGGGTCGTGAGCTAGATATTTAACTTAATAAGAAAATGCAAAATACTTTCTTTTTTTTTATTTTATTTTTTTTATTTTTATTTTTGGGACAGAGAGAGACAGAGCATGAACGGGGGAGGGGCAGAGAGAGAGGGAGACACAGAATCGGAAACAGGCTCCAGGCTCTGAGCCATCAGCCCAGAGCCTGACGCGGGGCTCGAACTCCTGGACCGCGAGATCGTGACCTGGCTGAAGTCGGACGCTCAACCGACTGCGCCACCCAGGCGCCCCCAAAATACTTTCTAAAGTAGTTTTACTCTTGTATTCCCACTATGAAAGTATGAAGATACTGGGTGCTTTTATTCTCATCAATATTTGGCATTGTTGGTCTTGGTGTTTTGGACTTGAAGCATTCTAGTGGATATGAAATGGTATAACATTGCAGGTTTAATTTATATTTTATGATGATAAGTATTGAGCATTTTTACAGTTTACTGGCCATTTGTATGTCCCATTTTATTAAGAGATTTACAATTTTTTCCCTTTTTTAAATAAGATTTTAAAAATGTTGATTGTTAGTATTCTTTTTTTTTTTTTTTAGAATTCTTTATATATTTTGGATGTGTACCTCCTGTCCGAGACATGTATTGCAAATACTGTTTTCCCACAGTCTGTGGTTTGCCTATTAGTTATAAACTGAACACTAAAAAAATTTTTTTAATGTTTATTCACTTTTTGAGAGACAGAGACAGAGTGTGAGCAGGTCAGGGGGCAGAGAGAGAGGGAGACACAGAATCTGAAGCAGGCTCCAGGCTCTGAGCTGTCAGCACAGAGCCTGATGTGGGGCTTGAACTCATGAACTGTGAGATCATGACCTGAGCAGAAGTCGGATGCTTAACTGACTGAGCCACCCAGGTGCTCCCCAAAACTGAACATTTTAAGATATATTTGAATAAATTTAGTTATGCCACTTAGTATCAATATGCATATTTTTCATTGTAAAAATATTAATGCATTTAATTACAAGGTATTATATCAGAACCGAGAGAAGGTTTTACATCATATGTGGTATATATGCTATTCTACCTTTCTACAATCAGGAATACTTTAAATTTCAAAATGTTCAGTCCTAAGAATTTGGAATTAGGAATGTCTTAGCATGTTCTAGGATGGAGATAATGTTACTGGAACATTGATTGGCACACTTGTGGCAAAAGATTGGCACCTTATATAAATGTACTTACATCTAAGTATCATTACTGTAAAAGTTTTAATGGATGCAATATAAAATCAAAAGGTTTGAGAAGTCATAAACCATATTTGCTTTTATTTATTAGTATTATATTTTTAATTTATTTAAATCCAAGTTAGTTAACATATAGTGTAATAATGATTTACATCATTTAGTGGTTCATCGCATATATATATAACAGCCAGTCCTCATCCCAAGTGCCCTTCTTATTTTTAACATGTTTCAATGTACATCAAGACAAAAGAATTATAGCAAATTAATTTTTAATTAATTGTAGAAATAAATCAGATTTATTAATTATGGTGATACATAGTCTGATAAATAAAATTGAGTTTTCATTGTGAATTATTCAGAGTTGTTTTTAGGAGATTTCATCTCTGACTTGATAATTCTTTTTACATTTCCTTGCTTTGGTACATTTTGCCTTAGAAGCCTATTTCTAGAAAGAATAGTGTAAACCAAGTTTTCAGTTATAATAACTGCAAAAATTCATTTGACTGACTTTGATTTTAGATAATTAGCATTTCATTTCTGATGAGATGGCAAGCTATGAAAAACCAAGAGCTGTAGTTAGTAACATAGCAAAATGTGTTTCTGAATTATCTATTCTTAATTAGATAAACAGCTAAAAATTCTTAATTAGGTAAACAGCTAAAATATGGCATTAGGTAAAGTTGAGAACCCCTTCATTTTCATTTTTTTGCTTATTTTATTTCACTTATTTACTGTTTTATTTTATTTTATTTTATTGTATTAATATCATGATAAGTGTACTCTTTAATCCCCATCCCCTATTTCCCTCATCCCCCCCCACCTAACTGCCCTATGGTAATTATCAGTTTGTTCTTTATAGTTGAGAGTCTATTTCCTGGCTTGTCTCTTTTTTTCATTCACTTTGTTCATTTGTTTTGTTTCTTAAATTTCACATATGAGTGAGATCATATGGTATTTGCCTTTCTCTGATTGACTTATTTCACTTAGCATAAAACTCTCTAACTCCATCCGTGTCATTGCAAATGGCAAGATTTCATTCTTTTTTATGGCTGAATAATATTCCACTGTATATAGATATACCACCTCTTCTTTCTCCATTCATCTATTGATGACACTTGGGCTACTTCCATAATTTGGCTATTGTAAATAGTGCTGCTATAAACATAGGGCTGTATGTATCCCTTTGAATTAGTACTTTTGCATTCTGTAGGTAAATACCCAGTAGTGTGATTATGAATCTTAGTGTAGTTTTATTTTTAGCTTTTTGAGGAAATTCCATGCTGTTTTCCATAGTGGCTGTACCACTTTGCATTCCCACTGATAGTGCAAGAGGGTTTCTTGGACTTCCAGCTTCCAGAACTGTGAGAAAATAAATTTCTGTTGTTTAAGCCACCTGGTTTATGATATTTTGTCATAGCAGCCCTAGAAAACTAATATGATTATCAAGCCAGAAAGAAGAAATTAGGCTTGGAAAGGGAATATGAAGATAAGAAAAGTGAGAGAAATAATGAAAGATAATTATTTTATCTTGGAAATTGGTTATATGTCTTTTTTGGATTACATTGGTCTTTCAAAAGATAATGGGGCTAGTAGAAATGTTCATTGGAGACTTTCCTCAACTACAAATGTTCATCTGTTTCCTTATAACAGATCTCTCTTACTTTCATAGTTTAATGAGGCAAGTCAGAAGTGAGGATGAGTGAAAGAGTCAGTGTAGCAGGGTTTCTTAACATTTTGGGGGCTTGTTTTTATCACCTTAAAGCTGGGCCATAGATGGAGATCAAGCACATATCCTATGCTTGCTATCCCCATGTGTGAGACAAAATATTTTCAATGAATGGTAGAGAAACCACATTGAATTGCTAATATTATTTTAATATGCTCATTATATCAAATGCTAAATAGTCACAGCATACACTTTAAGACTGCACTGTCAAATATGGTAGTCACTAACCACATGTGACTAGATAAATTTAAATTTAATTAAAATTTCATCTCCTCAGTCATACTAGCCATATTTCAGTGGCTCCCACCTTGAACAGCAAGGATATAGAACATTTTTATCATCACAGAAAGCTCTGTTAGATGGTACTGCTCTAGAAAATAAATTTTGGCCAAACTTATAGCAAACCATATCCATTTGAATTATTTAAATTCCTATATTATGTGTACCGTTCTTACAGTTTTTTTCTGTTTTAGAGAACACACGATTTTCTTTTGCTTGGGTTAAAATGAAAAACACTAGTGTTAATGTGTACAAAAAATGATAGGTCAGCAACTTCTGAGTGAAAGCAAATCGAGTCGGGAGGGGGTCTTTTTTGTCTTTCCAGAAAGATAAATTTTCACCTAGTGTTAAAAATTGCTTCAGTTGGCTGCATCCAGACTATTGGCATGCAGACACCCCCTCTCCACATGGGGGCACCAAAGGAACCAGTGGAATAAGTGTTTCAGGTGGTCTCAATTTGTTTTCCAGTATGTTTGGGGAAACAGATGATATGGCATTGTACCACAACTGCCTCCCTGTCCTGCCCAGTATCCTGCCCCCCACCACGGCAAAGACCAAAGAATCAAAGGAAAGCACAAATTCCTCACCACATGTTTAATTGTGCAATCCTGTACCTGGGAAGTGTTTTCTCTGACCAGGACTGGTGATCGGCTTATGCCCTAAAGCATGAGAAAAGGGTCATTAATTATACAGTGAACTGGGTTTTATAAGGATCACTTCAGTGTGGAAACTGAATGCAAACTGCCTTTAACCAATGTGTTTCTGGGTCCTTCCCATTAAAGTGGAACATGGGAGGTTTTATACTATTTCTTATTTTAAAAGGGAAGAAATATTGACCCCTAATTAAGAATATTGCCAGCAGGCTATATAGAGAAAACAGGGCTAGAATGGAAAGAAGTTGAAATGGAAAGTATATAACTGTCTTGCTAGGGGCACACTGTTCTCTTTCTTCTTTTAACAACAAAATATATAAAAGGTGTTAGGGCTTACAGAGCCTTTTTATTGTTTTGTTTTAAAGCTCTGAAAATGGCCTATGGAGATTTAACCCCCTTCACCCCTAAGAACACTGAGAACCTTCCCATCTGAATCACAGGGAAGGGGAGGAGGCAGGAAGAAAAAGATTACTTTCTATCACTTAGCATGAACTACCCCAAAGCTGAGTGGCTGCCCTCTTCCCCTCCCTCCTCCCCTCCATGGGTATTTCCTCTTTGCAGCTCCCAGTGGAAATCAGACACCTATGACTGGAATGATAGTGGAGAGCTCTCATCCTACAAGGGGCAGGTCAAAGTGTGCTTGATATGAACACAGCCTTCAAATCTGTAGAGATGCTGGGCCAAGGGGCAGGTGGATGAATGTCGTCTTTGGTAAAATTCTACGTATTCCAGGAGCTCCCACAGCCCTAATGCTGTCTCCTCTCACCATGGAAATAATGTGACTTAAGGGGAAATATTTTGGCCTAAAAGCTAACCAGGAACTGGGTTCTCATGCTGCCTGTTATAATTAGCTGCATATTATTTCCTCGATTTTCTCTATTTCTTCATTTGTAAGACAGGGATAATTAAATCTATCCCACCCTATTACTCTGAAGAAAAATAAAGCGCATGAAACTCCCTAGTACACAGAAGGTTTCAAATCAGTGGCTCTTATGATTGTGACTATTCTGTGGGTGCCTTTCCTGAATGGTATTATAGATTATCAGGATCACCCACACCCAAATAAAACTTGCCTGTCTCATCTCATTTACTTAAGGACCTTATGTTCAGCTTTCTCAAATGACAACTGTGCTGGGGAAAAATAATTTTTTTTTAAAAATCAAATGTTTAGATTTTACCACTAAGGGCTTTCCTCTGTTGCACACACTAAGGAAAAGTCTGCTGTTTCCAAGCCAATTCTTTCATCCTGGGCTTTTCTGATATGATATTATAATTAAGGAGGGGACCAAATGGGGACTCCACACGGTGGTAAGTAGAGGGAAAGGGGAATTTATAGAAAGACAGTGGGAGAATTTTTCAGGCAAAGGTTAGGAGCATAAGAAGGGGACGTGAAAGGAAAGGGGAATTTTAAGAAAGGTTGCAGTGAACAATGTTCTAAAAATGTAAGGAAAAAAACTTACTATTTTGAATTTCCTGTTCTATTTTCTGGAGTGTGTTTTTGATTATACCACCACATTAATGTTAAACACCACAGTCATTTCTTAGTGAGGTTTACAAACTCAGCACATTCTGGGGCACTAATCCATGCAAACATGTTCATGGAGAATGTGCTTCTTGAGTGGAGACCTCTCACCTCACCTGTGGTCACACATGTTCCGATGGATGGGAGGCTTTGTTGCCTAATGCACCACATGTCTAATGTGACTTCATAGGGAACTAGTTCAGACCAGGAGGAAATAACTAAGGAGAAGTTGTATGCACCCTGGGTACCTATGGTATACCTCAAATCAAACTGTGGGAACAGCTTTTAATTCTTGTGTGTAGCATGGAGGAGACAGGAAGGCTTGAGGCGAGCCCCTTTTAGATGTGGGGAATTTTACTGGGAGTCATTAACAGTCATTCTTGTTGCTAGTGCTGGCTACCTTCAGTCTGCACCCAAGAATATCACCTGGTTTAAGAATATCCTTTCTCATTTGCCAAGCACCATTCATTGGCTGTTTGCGGAGAGGGGGTGCTCAGAGAATGTGACGTTCAGTTTTTCCCTCAGTTTACAAAACCATGCTGTCACTCCTTTCAGTCATTTAGAGTTGCAGGAAAACTATGAAACATTTTTAAAATCCCAAGTGGGGACATATTAAGACCTTTAGTGAGCCTTAAACACTGAAAATCTGTGGTGCCTCTTCCACATGTATTAAAAATAAAAACAGTTCTAAATGATAAAAGAAGACTAGGTAATACAGAAGAGTTTTTTTTAGGATTAAGTTCTTTGATACATCTAGTTGAAATATCAAGTATATTCCTTCTGATATATTCCTTGTGGGGTCTCTGATTTGTTGGCACCCGATTATGGGTTTAGGCTATCCACTAGGTAACTTTTTGCATGGTAGCTGACATGGATTATCCATAGATGGACTGGGAAAGCAGATGAAGGATAAAGCCAGCTTTACTGAAATAAGGTGCTGCAGCTAAGGTAGATGTGTGAGATGGAGCCCTGGATTCCACAGTGTGACGACTAGTTGGAAGTCATCATAATTTCTAAACTAGATCTGATAATCTAGCCTATTTGCTGTTTTGTCTGTCTGGTAGCACAAAGGGATTTTTCTTCATGACAAAGCTCCAAGTTAGTTTCCCCTAATAAGTTTTTTTGAAAGTATCCACCATGATATTACATAAAAATATTTTAAAGACATTTGATATTTTTCAGTTTTCTCCAAGTTATATTGCCAGAGTCCAGAAAATTGATAAAATAATCCTTATTAAAGTAATAATGTTATTACTGTGATAATAGTAATAGCACAAATAACTAACATTTGCGTTGTACTTTGCAATTTACAAAGAATGTGATTTCTCAAATATCTTTTCATTTGAACCTCATATCAGTATGTGATGTGACAACAGAGTTATTAGAAATCCTATGAAAGAGTTAATGAGCAAGCATCCTTCACATTTTAACAGGGACTTTCTGGAGATAGATTTCTTGACACCAAAGATCAAAGCATTGTTACTAGCTTATAATCATGATATTCCCTCCCCCCCCCCTTCCCCCACGAGGCAAGGAAGATGTCCCACTGGTACTATAAAGAACACATTATAAAATGTACCGATACTCATTTTCACAGTCCTTATTCTTTAAGGCCTAGGATAACAGTTACCTCCTCTATGAAGCCTGCCTCACTGCCCAAGGAGCATTCTTTATTCCTTCCCTAGCCGCCAGAGGTACTCAATGAAAGCTCATGTTTTTATGCATCCTCTATAGATCATGAGTTCTTTCAGGATAATTTTATCCTCTTTTCTATGAGTACACAGTAAGTGCTCAGCAAATATTTATTGACTGATCCATGAGTAAATGGATGAATGAATTAATAAGTGAATGTTTGAGACCAATGATGTGGGTTGAAGGTAGTTCACCAAGTCAAGATTTCTAAGTTTGGCAAGGATTTAGAAGCTGGAGGATTAGGAGAAACCCATAGAATTTTGACTCAGAATCCCCCTTGTCATTATCAAATACAGTTTACATCAATATCCTGACAGTTGCATCTTTTGAAATATTTCAAAATATAAGTCTTAAGAGATTTCAGACATGCAGAAAATGATTAGAATATTAGATATGTCTAACAGTCCATAGGAGGATACCTTACACTTCTGCTTTTCCCATAGACTAAGAAATTCACGAGTTACAGAATATATTCTGGGTACTCTTTTAAAGGCTTGCAAAAATTCTCAAAGGCAGCAGCTTGTAGGCCAGGCTCCTGGCAACATTCTACTGATTTCTCAAGTATTCAATTTTGGAAAAAAAAGAGCTCAAATGTGAAATGCATCTTCTGATCCTGGCTGCTGAAACACAGAAGTTATCATTAGCACTGATAAGCTGCTTGTCAGCACTCTGACTCCACAGTATAGAAAAGCTTCAGGCTTTCCTCCCTGATTAGCACAAGAGCTAGTGAAAGGCCTCAATAGCGACATTTTAGACAGATCTTCTGTAGTTTAAAACACATAATCAACAGAGTTCTTTATGGAAATCCAGTTGAAGTTCATACTTCACACCTTGGTACATTAATAACATTAATTTCACTCAGCCTTTATAATCAGAGTCCCACCTACAGACATTTATTTGAAGATGTCTGAGGGCCCACACAAGTAGGAAGGTAATAATACTTCTTCTAAAGAAAACTGCTCCATGGAGAAGGTGGAGATTAGGAAGAGTAATAATTATACCTGAAATGTTAATAACTGGATATCTTTTTCTGAACTCTTACAAGTATTTACATGTAAAAAGATAAAATTGCTAAAAAAAATTAGGAGAAGAATAAGAGCAGTTTCAGTGAAAAATGGGCAATTTTCTTTTTTGTTGTTGGTGTTACAGCCTAGTTTCCTTAGTGATTCTTCTGTGTAAGCCTGGAAAACTGAAGGAGACCATTATCATGCAAAGCAGTCTGGCACAAATGGCATTACATATCTCATACGATAGGGAATTTCTTGAAAAAAAAAGAAGAATGAAAAAGAAAAATGAAGCATTCAGTGTTTGGGGTTTTCATGAAAATTCATTGCTGTGCTTGCCAATATTATCCTGCAGCTGGATGTATGCTACTGCTGTACTGTGAGGGGAGAAATTAGAAATTCAAATAGTTTCGTATTAAGCTCTTAAATTCAAGTTAGGGAATAATAGAATATAACTTTTAATAAATTTTAACATTTCTCTATTCACAAAGGTCACATAATAAATATCATTCACAGAGACTGGAGAGTATAAGCAGAAAGTGTCGAGTGTCTTTTAAAATTATTGGGAAATAATATGAGTGAAAATTAGAAAAGTAAGCATCGTACATTTTTTAATTCAACATGAAGAAAACAAATGATGTTGTCCCATTTACAGAGCAATGAACTCCGTTACTAAAAACTTCAAATCTATAATAATTGCAGTGTCTATCTGTAGCTTCCCTCTTGGCCCAAGTGAGAGTTGGGTTTACTTAATGTAAAAAGAAAGTGAATCACATATATTTCAAATTTAGACTCAAGACTTTACCTGTCTTAAAAGAGAAATGCCTGGCGGGCTCTTGGGTTATGACAACTCTTCCTTTGACTTAGTCAAGGCTAAGCTGTTCCTGCCTCAGTCCTTTGTTTCCATGTTATTTGTCCATACAACTAATCAATCTGGAAAGAGTGAAGGAAATGTAAGAGGGAACTGAGATGCTTTACATGTATTCAAGTCTCCACTTCCATATACATTATATTCCAAACTACTTAAAGTGCTTCATAATGCTGTTCTCATAACATATATAATAATCTTTTTAGATTCCTTAACTTTTTATTAAGTTTTTAATTTTGATTCCAGTATAGTTACCATGCTGCATTATATCAGTTTCAGGTATACAACACTTTCTGGTGATTCAGTAATTCTATATATTACTCAGTGCTCATCATGATAAGTGTTGTGTAGTAATCTTGAAGAGAAAAAACAAAATAGTCATCACAAGTCTAGAAAAAGTCAAATTATCTTGATTTTTTTAAAGAAACTTTTTATTGTTGAGAATGTCAAACATATTTGAGAATAGAATAATATAATAAAATTTCTAAACTTATTATACAACTTCAATAATTACCAACTCTTATACTATATTCTGTTGCCCATAATATATCTACTTTCTCTCAGCCTATAAAATTTTGAATCCAGGGGTGCCTGGGTGGTTCAGTCGGTTAAGGGTCTGACTTCGGCTCAGGTCATGATCTCACAGTTTGTGGGTCGGAGCCCCGCATCGGGCTCTGTGCTGACAGCTCAGAGCCTGGAGCCTGCTTTGGATTCTGTGTCTCCCTCTCTTTCTGCCCCTCCGCCACTTGTGCTCTGTCTCTCTCTATCAAAAAATAAATAAATGTAAAAAAAAATTTAAATTTTGAATCCAATTTCAACCATCCAATTTCATCTCTTTGTATTTCAGTATCTCTAAAAGAATTTACTTATTAATGTAATGAAAATATCAATGCCCTAACTGAAAATTAAACAATATTTTAAAATATGATCCTATATCCAGTAAACATACAAACTTCCCATTGTCTCATAAATTCAATAAGTCAATTTATTTTACATTTTGTTTGAATCAAAATCCAAATAAGCGCAATATGTGGCAATGGGTTTTTTTTGTTTCTTTTAATCTTTGGTTTCTTTCTCTGTCTCTACTTCTTTTATTTCTTGCTTTTGTTGTTGTCATTGTTAAAGAAAAGCTGGCTGGTTTTTTTTGTACTTGAACAGGTTGCTCTGTCTTCTAAATATCCTGAAAATTGGTAGTGGATCTAGAGTTTTGATCATATTTGGTTAGGTTTTTTTTCCCAAGGCAATTTCATAGGTGGGGGTGTGTTCCATCACAAGGCAAATTATGTCTGGTTCTCTCTCCTTTTATGATATTAACAGGCACTGATGCTCAGTGCTTAGATTGAATACTTGATTAAGGGAGAAAATGGTGACATTCTACTTCTGTCCTTCCTTCTGCATTTCTTAGCTAGAATACTATTATAAAGTGAAACTTCATCTGATCTGCTGTTAGGTAACTCAATGGTACAATAGTATTGGAAAAGCAGGATAAATGTTTGATTATTTCTCTTCACCCATTTCTAAAATACTATGTTCAGTTTCTTCCATGTTCTGATGATGATCAAGTCTTTTTTTTGGTATTATAATAAAGTCATGTAAATAAACATGTTTGATATATTTCAGCAATTGCACCTATAATTTTCAATGATATTCAAATTAAATCATTTTGGCCAGCAGGAGCCTCTTCAATTTGACTCCTGAGATCTTTCAAACTATTTGAATAGTTTTTGATAGAGTCATGGCTATCTTGTATTATAAGATATTTCAGCCTTCTTGTATGTTTCCTTCCCCAAACCTGGACAACCCTTCTGCTAAGAATCCTTGGGTTCTTTTTCAGTAGGAAATAGTACTTAGAGACCACAGCTTGGGTTTTACATACCAGCTGCATACATTGCACCTAGGTTAGTCACTATTTCCTTTCAGTAGACAAAACTAGATATAAGTTCTTGATTTTTAATTTTTTTTTAACATTTATCTATTATTGAGAGACAGAGAGACACAGAGCATGAGCAGGAGAGGGGCAGAGAGAGAGGGAGACATAGAATCTGAAGCAGACTCCAGGCTCCAAGCTGTCAGCACAGAGCCTGAATCAGGGCTCGAACTCAACAAACTGAGATCATGACCTGAGCCGAAGTTGGTTGCCCCACCAACTGAGCCACACAGGCACCCCTATAAGTTCTTGCTTTTTAAAGATAGAATATTGGGCAACTGGGTGGCTCAGTCGGTTAAGCATCTGGCTTTGGCTCGCTCAGGTCATGATCTCACGGTTTGTGAGTTTGACCCTGCATTGGGCTGGGCACTGACAAGGCAGAGCCTGGAGCCTGCTTTGGATTCTGTCTCCCTCTCTCTCTGCTCCTCCCCTGCTTGTGCTCTCTCTCTCTCTCTTTCTCTCTCTCTCAAAAATAAACATTTAAAAAATAAAGATAAAATATTTCATGCCTTATGTTGATATTTTCTTATTAAATTCAGATTTTTACATTTATATTTTCTTTCTCCCATGCTATCAATCTCAGTTTTAGTGACATAATAGTTTTTATGTCAGTGTCTCTCAGGTCATCTTTGTTCTCTGAAGCTCATTTTGTAGAAGATTCCTTAGGAAAGGTTTGAGGGCAGTCACTGTGAACTTGCATGTTGTTAATTTATTGGTAACTGGATATAAAATCTATCTCACTTTTTTCTTTGGATTATCTTAAAAAAGTTACTCCATCATTTTCCGTCTTTGCTGCATCCAATAGCACTGCTACTGAAAAGCCTAATTGCAGTCTGAATTTCTTTCTTGCCTAGAATTTTTATTTTTAAGGTTGAGTGATTTTATTATTTTTTGGTACATTAACCCAATGGGTAATGTATTAACCCAATGGCTTAAAAAAACACAAATTTATCTTCTTACAGGTCTCTATGTCAGATATTTAAAATGGGTCGGTCTCACTAGGCTAAAATCACAGTATTAGCAAAGATGCATTTCTTTCTGGAAGCTCTGAGGGAGAATCCATTTCCTTGTCTTTTGTTGGCTCATGTGGAGCCCTTTCTTCATCTCTAAAGCCAGCATCACTGTATCTTCCTCTGATAGTTCTTCAGTAGTCACATCTCCCTCTGACCTCAGTCAGGAAATGTTCTACTCTTTTAAGGATTCATGTGGTTAGATTGGGCCCACTCACATGACACAGGATTATCTCATCTCAAGGTCCTTAACATTAACTACACATGTAAAGTCCCTCTGTCATGCAAGGGAGCGCATTCAGAGTTCTGAAGATTAGGGTGCAGCAATCTTGTAGGGTGGTCATAACTCTGCCTAGCACTCTTGATATTGTTTGTTCTGGGCCAATTTCCCAGGAACACAGTAGATCATTTCAATATGAAGTTTCAAACTTTATCCTTCTGTTTGAAGCATTTTCTTGAATTACAGGTTTTTGTTGGTGCTATTCTATTCCATTGCATTACTTTACTTTTCCAGGGACTTCTGTTATGTATGCTGGAGTTTCTTTACCAGCTTCTAATTTATCAGTTTCTCTCTAATCCTTTTTACTTTTTTTCTTTATTTCTCTTTTCTTTATTTATTTTTCTTTTCACCTTCTATTTCTCTGAAGTTACTATGTACTGGGTTTATTTGCTCTTGTGTTTCTTTTGGTTTAGTCTTTATTTTTTAAATGCATTTTTCTTTTATTTTTAATTCCCTTCTAGGTTTATTTGTTTTACAGGTTTTTTTTAAACAGTTTTAGATTAATAGAAAAATTGAATAGATATGCTCCCCACCCCACAACACAGTTTCTCCTTTTATTAGCATCATGCATTAGTGTGGTATATCTATTGAATTAATTAGCCAATATTGATACATTATGATTAATGACCACCATTTACATTAAGGTTTATTCTTTGTGCTATATTGGTCTTGGGTTTTAATACATGCATAATATCATATATGCTTCATCATAATATCCTACAAAGTAGCCTCACTGTCGTAAAAATCCCCTATGAACTGGTGTTTCACTTATTCATCCCTCTTCCCCTCCCCTAAGTCTCTAGAAACACCATTCATCTTTTTTACTTTCTCTATAATTTTGTTTTTACCAGAATGTCACATAGTTGGAATTGAAGAGTATGTAGTCTTCTCAGATAACTTTGTTCACATAAGAATATGCATTTAAAGTTCCTCCATGTGTTCTTATGCCTTCACAGCTCATTTTAAAAAATCATTGAGTGATATTCCATTGTATGTATATACCACAGTTTGTATATCCATTCGGTTACTGAAGGACCTCTTGGCGGCTTCGGTTCTTGATAAGCATCAGTAAACCTGCTATAAACATTTAGGTGCAGGCTTTTGTGTTTACACATTTCAACTCCACTGGGTACATACTTAGGAATATAATTGCTAGGCAACAAAGTCATATTTAGCTTTCTAAAAAAAAACTGCAAACTAGTCTTCCAAAGTGGTAGTACCATTGTGCATTTGCACCAGCATTGATGAAAGTTCCTGATATTACACGTCATCACCCCCCTTTTCAGTTTTTCGGATTTTAGCCACTCTAAAAGGCGTGTATTAGTACATTATTGTTTTAATTTGAAATTCTCTAATAGGATATGATGTTGACTATCTTTTCTTATGTATCAGTTTATCATCTCTACCTCTTCTTTAGTGAAGTGTTTGTTTAGTTCTTTTGCTTATTGTTCATTTGGATTGTATGGCTTTTTTATTATTGAATTTTAAGAGTTTTTGTTTTGGATGTAAGTACTTTATCATGTGTATGTTTTGCAAATACTTTCACCCATTTTGTGGCTTGTCTTTTTGTTTACTTGAGTGTCTTTAGGTTGGGCAGAAGTTTTTAATTTTAATAAAGTACAAAATATCAGAATTTTTTCAAGGAGAGTGCTTTCAGTATGTATGTAAAAACTTATTGCCAAATCCAAGGTCATCTAGATTTTTTTCCTGTATTACTTTCTAGAAGTTTTAGTCTTATCTTTTACATTTAGGTCTATGAAAAATTTTGAGTTAATTTTTGTGAAAGGTATAGTATCTGTCTCAATTTTATTTTTTGCACATGTCCCATTGTTCCAGCACCATTTGTTAAAAAGACTATACTTTCTCCATTGAGTTGTCTTTGTTCATTTGTAAAAGATCAGCTTATATGACTGTATTTTATGAGTATATTTGTGTGTGTATTTCTGGACTCTGTTCTGTTCCACTGAATATTCTTACACTACATTATCATACATTAATCTTTTGCAAACACTATGTTGCTTTGATTAATTTAGTTTATAGTAAGTATTGAAGTTAGTTCTCCAATTTTTTTTTTTTTTTTTGGTCAACATTATTTTGGCCATTCTGGGAATTTTACCTTTCCATATAAGCTTTAGAATCAGTTTATCAATATCCACAAAATGAGATTTTTGATTGGTGTTGCATAGGATCTATAGATCAAGTTGGGAAGAATTGATATCCTAATGATAATTGAGCCTTTCTACCAATGAACATGGGATATTTGTCCATTTTTTTAGAATTTCTTTGATATATATTAATGTTTTAGTTTTCTTCATGTAAATCTGTACATGTATTATTAGGTTCATACCTAAGTATTCATTATGTTTATGCTACTTAAATAATATTGTGATTTAAATTTCAAATTTCAATTGTTTATTACAGGTATATAAGAAAGAAATTCAATTTTGTATATTAATCATAAGTCCTGCAACTTTTACATAATTGCTTATTAGTTCCAAGAGGCTTTGTTTTGTTTTTTTTATCTTTGGGTTTTTCTTCATAGGGCAATCATGTCATCTGCAAAGACAGCTAAGGCAGCTTTATGTCTTCCTTTCCAATGTGTATATCTTTTATTTTCTTTATGTTATACTGCATTAGCTAGAACTTCTCATATGATGTTGAAAAGGAGTTGTGACAGGGATCATTTTTGTCTTGTGCTCAAACTTAGTGGGGAAGCATCTGATTTCTCACCATTCAGAATGATGCTTGTTATGGGTTATTTGCAGGTATTCCTGGTCAAGTTGAGGGAAGTGCTCCTCTATTCCATTTAGCTGAAAGTTTTTATCAGTAGTGGGTATTAGGTTTTGTCAGATGCTTTTCTTTTTTGGTATCTATTGATATGATTATGAGTTTTCTTCTTTATCCATTGATGTGATGGATTACATTAACTGGTATAGTTTTTATGACCCCAGCTTTTCATACCTGGAATAAGTATCCCTTGGTCATGCTGTATAACCCTTTTATACATAATTTGATTCAATTTGTTGATATTTTGTTGAGGATTTTCACAGCTATCATGAGAGACTGGCCTTTTGTCTTTCTTTCTCATAATGTCTTGACCTGGTTTAGGTATTTTGGTAATAGTGGCCTCATAAAATAAGTTAGGAAGTAATCCCTCTATTTCCCTCTTCAGAAGAGATTATAGAGAATTGATGTCCTTCCTTCCTTCCTTCCTTCCTTCCTTCCTTCCTTCCTTCCTCTCTCCTTCCCTCTCTCCCTCCCTCCCTCCTTCACTCCCTCCTCTTTCTTTCTTTCTTTCTTTCTTTCTTTCTTTCTCTTTCTTTCTGTCTGTCTTTCTTTCCGTCTTTCTTTCTCTTTAGAGAGAGAGAGCACTACGGGGAAGAGGGCCAGAGGGAGAGAGAGAGAGAGAGAGAGAGAGAGAGAGAGAGAGAGAGAGAGAGAATTTTAAGCAGGCTCCATGCAGCATAGAGCCTGATGCAGGGCTCAATCCCATGACCCTGGAATCATGACCTGAGCCAAAATGAAGAGTTGGCCACTCAACTGACTGAGGCACTCAGGCACTGCAATGTCATTGCTTTCTTAAATGTTTGGTAGAAGTCATCAGTGAAACCATCTGGGCCTGGTACTCTTTTTTTGGAAGGTTATTAATTATTTATTTACTTTATTTCATAGATATATACATATTTAGATTTTCTGTCTCTCCTTTGTAAGTTTAAGTAGCTTGTGCCTCCCAAAGATAGGTCCATTTCACCTAAGTTATTCAATTTGTGGGCACAGACTTGTACACAATATTCCTTCAGTATTCTTTTAGTGTCCCTGGGATCAATAGTGATATCCTCACTTTCACTTCTGATTTTTATAATTTATGTATTCTCTCTTCTTAATCTGGCTAGACGTTTATAAATTTTATTTATCTTTTCAAAGTACCAACTTTTGGTTTAGTTGATTTCTTCTATTGATTTCCTGTTTTCAATTTCATTGATTTTTCTCTTTAAATATATATTGTTTCTTTTCTGCTTGCTTAGGTTTATATTGCTTTTCTTTTTCTAGTTTCCTAAGGTGGAAGTTTATATTACTGATTTTAGATTTATCTTCTTTTGTAACATACGCATTCAATGCTGTTAATTTTTCTGTAGGCACTGATTTCAATGCATATCACAAATTTAGGCAAGTTTTCTTTTCATTTTTATTTAGCTCAAAATATTTTTAAAAATTTTAAACTTTTTCCACCCATGTTTTATTTAGAAATGTGTTATTTAATCTCCAAATATTTTGGATTTTCCAAATATGTTTCTGTTATTGTTTTCGAGTTTGATTCCATTGAAGTCTGAGAGCATACTTTACATTGTTTCTATTCATTTTATTTTGTTAAGGTGTGTTTTATGGCCCAGAATGTGGCCTATCTTGGAAAATGTTTCATGTGACCTTGAGAAGAATATATATTCCACTGTTGCTGGATCTAATTGATTGATGGTGTTGTTAAGATCAACTATGTTCTCAATGATTTTCTGCTTACTGGGCCTATCAAAATTGAAAGAAGGCTATTGAAGTCTCCAACTATAACTAGTAAGTTTGTCCATTTCTCCATGCTGTTTTATCAGTTTTTGTTTCATGTATGTGGTGCTCTGTTATTAGGTATATGTATATTTGGGATTATTATGACCTCTTTGAGAATTGACCCCTTTAACATTTGGTAATGCCTCTCTTTATCCTTAATAATTTTCCCTTTTCTGAAGTCTGCTTTATCTGAAATTAATATAGCTATTCCAGCTTTCTTTTCTTCCCCCAAGATTTTATTTAAATCCAAGTTAGTTAACATCCAGCTTTCTTTTGATTAGTGTTAGCATGGTATAGCTTTATTCATCTCTTTACATTTAAACTATCCCTAGGTTTATATTTAAAGTGGATTTCTTTTAGCAAATACCCACTTTTTAAAATCCACTCTGATAGTCTCTGTCTTTTAATTAGTGTATTTGGGCCATTCACATTTAAAGTTCTTATTGGTATAGTTGGATTGATATCTACCATATTTGTGATGATTTTTTCATTATTTTTGTCCTTTTTTTTCCTTTGTCTTTCTCTCATTGTCTGCCTTCTCTGTTATTTGAACATTTAATATAATTCCATTGCTTTCTTTCCTTAGCATTGTAATTATACTTCTTTTAATTTTATTTAGTGTTGCCCTAGAGTTTGTAATATACATTTATAAATAATCTAAGTTCACTTTTTAAAAACTCCAGTTTGCTGCATAGTTTCTAATGCGAAGTCTGATGCAATTAGTATCCCTTTTTCTGTATAAGTGTATTAGTCTACTATGGCTGCTGTAACAAAATATCACAGAGTAGGGAGCTTTAATAACAGAAATTTGTTTTCTCACAATTCTGGAAGCTAAAAGTTTAAGATCAAGGTGTTAGAAGATTTGATTTCTCCTGAAGCCTCTCTCTTTGGCTTCCATATGGCCATTTTCTTTCTGTGTTATCAGAAGGCTTTTCCTTTCTGCATCCACTTCCCTGGTGTCTCTCTTTCTCTTCTAAGGGCACCAGTCATGTTGAATTAGGTCCCACCCTTATGATCTCATTTAATTGTAATCACCTCCCTAAAGACCTTATCTCCAAATACAGCCACATTAGGTGTTAGAACTTTGCATATGAATTTTGGGGGGACACAACTCATCTATAACAACAGGTAAGTTATTTTATCCTCTGGCTCTTTTTTTCCTTCATGTTTTTATTTAAATTCCAGTTAGTTCAACATACACTGTTACATTAATTCCAGGTGTAGAATTTAGTGATTCATCACTTACATACAACACCCATTGCTCATCACAATAAATGCCCTCCTTAATATCCATCACCTATTTAAGCCATCATCCACCTGGCTTCTTTCAAGATTTTTTATCATTGAATTTCTGCTGTTTGAATGTGAGGCTAGGTTTAAATATTTTGGTACTTATCCTGCTTGGTGTTCTCTGAATTTCCTAAATTTGTGGTTTTGTGTCTGTAATTAATTTTGGGAAACATTAACCTCTTCATTTGTTTGTTCATTAATTTGTCTGTGGTTAGTTCCTCCTTCCCTCCTTGTCCAGTTACAGTCTCCAAAAGCTTTGCTTTAGGTAGGCTGATCTTGTCTTGATTCTCTGTATTCACATTTTCCCTCGGATTTTGGGTTGGCAGCGATGTGATCTCAATTCTCTAAGGAACTTAAGACAAATCATTGATTTTCAGCTTGTTCCGCATTTTTAAAATTTTTATGAAGGATTGATAAATTCTAAGATCTTTGCATGTCAGAACAGAAACCAGAGGTCTTCTCTTATTTATGTTTAATTCTGATTTGTTTTTATGTTATATCTTATATTATTTTCTTAATTTCCTTAACCTGATTTTGAAATATTAGGTTACACTTTTTGTCTATTTTGTGATCCTGAATTTCTGTCATTTTTCTCTTCTTGTAAGGGTATTAGCTTGTTCCTTATTATCCTTTTTATTATAGTGACATTATTTGGGATTCAATCACAATCATTTCTGTTGTACATTTTTGTTTTCTAAACTTTTAAAAGGGAGAAAGTAGGTCAGGACAGCAGTTTAACTTTGTGACTCTAAAGTTCTGTGTTTTGTTATTTTTGTGAAGTATTAAATAATATATAGTCATGGACTTCTTGAGATTTCCTGTCTTTGTTCTTCTTTCCAGTTTTTATCTAGAACTTCTATTTCCTTTGACCCCTTGTTATACACTAAATTGTGCCCCCATCTTGCCAATTCATATATTTGAAGCCCTAATCTCCAATATGACTGCATTTGGAGATAGGGGCTATCAGGAAGTAATAATTAGTGAGGCCATAAGAGTGCGATGCTACTCCTCTAGGACTGGTATTCTTAAATCATGAGAGACACATCAGGGAAATATTTTTCTCTCTATGTGTGCACAGACAAAAGGCCATGTGAGGACACAGCAAGAAGGAAGCTGTGGGTAAATACACAATAGTGTGATTGCTGGATCATAGGGTAGTTCTATTTTTAACCTTTGAGGAATCTTTATACTGTTTTCCAGATGGCTACACCAGGTTGCATTCCCACCAACAATGCAAGTTGTGTTTTTTGTGTTTCTTGTGTTAATTTTAGCTATTCTGACAGGTGTGAGGTGGTAGCATATCATAATTTTGATTTGCATTTCTCTGATAACTGATGATGAGCATCTTTTCATGTGTCTGTTGGTCATCTGTATGTCTTCTTTGGAGTAATGTCTATTCATGTCTTCTGCCCCCCCCCTTTTTTTTGAGAGAATCCACGCTGAGTGTAGAGACTGGTATGGGGCTCAATCCCACAATCCTGGGGTCATGACCTGAGCCAAAATCAAGACTTGGATGCTCAACCGACTGAGCCACCCAGGTACCCCTCTTCTGCTCATTTTTATTGGATTTGTTTTTTGGGTCTTGAGTTGTATCAGTTCTTCATATATTTTGGATACTAACCCTTTATCGGAGATGTGATTTGCAAATATCTTTTCCCATTCTGTAGGTTGCCTTTCAGTTTTGTTGATTGTTTCCTTTACTTTGCAGAAGCTTTTTATTTTGGTGTTGTTTCATTATCTCAGTGATAGTATGATATAGTAGTCCAATTTTTTTTTTATATTGGAAGCAACAGAAATTTAACATTAACATCAATTTAACATCAAGCTAACATTAACAAAGAGGAAATTTTTTGGCTCAGGAAACCAAGATGGTTTTTCTTATAGTTAACTAGGTCCTTATAGGAATCTTACAGAAGAAAATTGGATCCTCAGTGCAAACAATAGAACTCTTCCTCTTTTGTATGTTTGTCTTTACTTGACTTTACACTTTCTCACTATGAGCATTCCTTATCTAGTGGAAGAGTAGACTGCTAATAGTCCCCAATTTGCATTTTTCTAGGAAAATACTCAAAAAAGAGAAAGTCCCTTTTCATTTAACTCTAAATAAAATAGTCCTGAGAAAGAACTCTGTTGGCCTAGATTGAGTCACCTGCTCATGCTGGAGCGATCAGTGGACACAGAAACTAAGTGCTTTGATTAGATCTGGATCTGTGACACAACTGTGAGCTGTGGAAGACAGTTATTACAGGTCCACTTAGTACCAAAGCTAGAGAAGGAGAGGGCCAGATTTTGGACGGAAACAATTTCCGGATGGAACTCACCCTGATTGTGGTTTAGCCAATAATTAAAAATTATTAATTTGAGATTAATATAATAATTGTACATTAAAAGTATTGATTTCACAGCACCCTTTCTTAATAAAAACCCTTGAGAAAGTCGGGATAGAAGGAACATTCTTAAAGATCATAAAAGCCATTTATGAAAAGCCCACAGCTAACATCATCCTCAACGGGGAAAAACTGAGAGCTTTCTCCCTGAGATCAGGAACACGACAGGGATGCCCACTCTCACCGCTGCTGTTTAACATAGTGCTGGAAGTTCTAGCATCAGCAATCAGACAACAAAAGGAAATCAAAGGCATCAAAATTGGCAAAGATGAAGTGAAGCTTTCGCTTTTTGCAGATGACATGATATTATACAAGGAAAATCCGATAGACTCCACCAAAAGTCTGCGAGAACTGATACAGGAATTCAGCAAAGTTGCAGGATACAAAATCAATGTACAGAAATCAGTTGCATTCTTATACACTAACAATGAAGCAACAGAAAGACAAATAAAGAAACTGATCCCATTCACAGTTGCACCAAGAAGCATAAAATACCTAGGAATAAATCTAACCAAAGATGTAAAGGATCTGTATGCTGAAAACTATAGAAAGCTTATGAAGGAAATTGAAGAAGATTTAAAGAAATGGAAAGACATTCCCTGCTCATGGATTGGAAGAATAAATATTGTCAAAATGTCAATAGTACCCAAAGCTATCTACACATTCAATGCAATCCCAATCAAAATTGCACCAGCATTCTTCTCGAAACTAGAACAAGCAATCCTAAAATTCATATGGAACCACAAAAGGCCCCAAATAGCCAAAGTAATTTTGAAGAAGAAGACCAAAGCAGGAGGCATCACAATCCCAGACTTTAGCCTCTACTACAAAGCTGTCATCATCAAGACAGCATGGTATTGGCACAAAAACAAACACATAGACCAATGGAATAGAATAGAAACCCCAGAACTAGACCCACAAACGTATGGCCAACTCATCTTTGACAAAGCAGGAAAGAACATCCAATGGAAAAAGGACAGCCTCTTTAACAAATGGTGCTGGGAGAACTGGACAGCAACATGCAGAAGGTTGAAACTAGACCACTTTCTCACACCATGCACAAAAATAAACTCAAAATGGATAAAGGACCTGAATGTGAGACAGGAAACCATCAAAACCTTAGAGGAGAAAGCAGGAAAAGACATCTCTAACCTCAGCCGTAGCAATCTCTTACTCGACACATCCCCAAAGGCAAGGGAAGTAAAAGCAAAAGTGAATTACTGGGACCTTATGAAGATAAAAAGCTTCTGCACAGCAAAGGAAACAACCAACAAAACTAAAAGGCAACCAACGGAATGGGAAAAGATATTTGCAAATGACATATCGGACAAAGGGCTAGTATCCAAAATCTATAAAGAGCTCGCCAAACTCCACACCCGAAAAACAAATAACCCAGTGAAGAAATGGGCAGAAAACATGAATAGACACTTCTCTAAAGAAGACATCCCGATGGCCAACAGGCACATGAAAAGATGTTCAGCGTCGCTCCTTATCAGGGAAATACAAATCAAAACCACACTCAGGTATCACCTCACGCCAGTCAGAGTGGCCAAAATGAACAAATCAGGAGACTATAGATGCTGGAGAGGATGTGGAGAAACGGGAACCCTCTTGCACTGTTGGTGGGAATGCAAATTGGTGCAGCCGCTCTGGAAAGCAGTGTGGAGGTTCCTCAGAAAATTAAAAATAGACCTACCCTCTGACCCAGCAATAGCACTGCTAGGAATTTATCCAAGGGATACAGGGGTACTGATGCATAGGGCCACTTGTACCCCAATGTTCATAGCAGCACTCTCAACAATAGCCAAATTATGGAAAGAGCCTAAATGTCCATCAACTGATGAATGGATAAAGAAATTGTGGTTTATATACACAATGGAGTACTACGTGGCAATGAGAAAAAATGAAATATGGCCCTTTGTAGCAACGTGGATGGAACTGGAGAGTGTGATGCTAAGTGAAATAAGCCATAAAGAGAAAGACAGATACCATATGGTTTCACTCTTATGTGGATCCTGAGAAACTTAACAGGAACCCATGGGGGAGGGGAAGGAAAAAAAAAAAGAGGTTAGAGTGGGAGAGAGCCAAAGCATAAGAGACTGTTAAAAACTGAGAACAAACTGAGGGTTGATGGGGGGTGGGAGGGAGGAGAGGGTGGGTGATGGGTATTGAAGAGGGCACCTTTTGGGATGAGCACTGGGTGTTGTATGGAAACCAATTTGACAATAAATTTCATATATAAAATTAAAAAAAATAAAATAACAAAAAAAAAGTATTGATT